>NC_064835.1:62144242-62447272 GCF_024166365.1 Elephas maximus indicus
AGCCACAGTAGTCCAAACAGCCTGGTATTGGTACAACAACAGACACATAGACCAATGGAACAGAATTGAGAACCCAGACATAGATCCATCCACGTATGAGCAGCTGATATTTGACAAAGGACCAGTGTCAATTAACTGGGGAAAAGATAGCCTTTTTAACAAATGGTGCTGGCATAACTGGATATCCCTTTGCAAAAAAATGAAACAGGACCCATACCTCACACCATGCACAAAAACTAACTCCAAGTGGATCAAAGACCTAAACATAAAGACTAAAACAATAAAGATCATGGAAGAAAAAATTGGGACAACCCTAGGAGCCCTAATACAAGGTATAAACAGAATACAAAACATTACCAAAAATGATGAAGAGAAACCCGATAACTGGGAGCTCCTAAAAATCAAACACCTATGCTCATCTAAAGACTTCACCAAAAGAGTAAAAAGACCACCTACAGACTGGGAAAGAATTTTTAGCTATGACATCTCCGACCAGCGCCTTATCTCTAAAATCTACATGATTCTGTCAAAACTCAACCACAAAAAGACAAACAACCCAATCAAGAAGTGGGCAAAGGATATGAACACACATTTCACTAAAGAAGATATTCAGGCAGCCAACAGATACATGAGAAAATGCTCTCGATCATTAGCCATTAGAGAAATGCAAATTAAAACTACGATGAGATTCCATCTCACACCAGCAAGGCTGGCATTAATCCAAAAAACACAAAATAATAAATGTTGGAGAGGCTGCGGAGAGATTGGAACTCTCATACATTGCTGGTGGGAATGTAAAATGGTACAACCACTTTGGAAATCTATCTGGCGTTATCTTAAACAGTTAGAAATAGAACTACCATACAACCCAGAAATCCCACTCCTAGGAATATACCCTAGAGATACAAGAGCCTTCATACAAACAGATACATGCACACCCATGTTTATTGCAGCTCTGTTTACAATAGCAAAAAGCTGGAAGCAACCAAGGTGTCCATCAACGGATGAATGGGTAAATAAATTGTGGTATATTCACACAACGGAATACTACGCATCGATAAAGAACAGTGACGAATCTCTGAAACATTTCACAACATGGAGGAACCTGGAAGGCATTATGCTGAGCGAAATTAGTCAGAGGCAAAAGGACAAATATTGTATAAGACCACTATTATAAGATCTTGAGAAATAGTAAACCTGAGAAGAACACATACTTTTGTGGTTACAAGGGGGGAAGGGAGGGAGGGGGGGAGAGGGTTTTGTATTGATTAATCAGTAGATAAGAACTGCTTTAGGTGAAGGGAAAGACAACACTCAATACATGGAAGGTCAGCTCAATTGGACTGGACCAAAAGCAAGGAAGTTTCCGGGATAAAATGAATGCTTCAAAGGTCAGGGGAGCAAGGGCGGGGGTCTGGGGAACATGGTTTGCGGGGACTTCTAAGTCAATTGGCAAAATAATTCTATTATGAAATCATTCTGCATCCCACTTTGAAATGTGGCGTCTGGGGTCTTAAACGCTAACAAGCGGCCATCTAAGATGCAGCAATTGGTCTCAACCCACCTGGAGCAAAGGAAAATGAAGAACACCAAGGCCACACGACAACTAAGAGCCCAAGAGACAGAAAGGGCCACATGAACCAGAGACCTACAACATCCTGAGACCAGAAGAACTAGTTGGTGCCCGGCCACAATCGATGACTGCCCTGACAGGGAGCACAACAGAGGACCCCTGAGGGAGCAGGAGATCAGTGGGATACAGACCCCAAATTCTCATAAAAAGACCAAACTTAATGGTCTGACTGAGACTGGAGGAATCCCGGCGGCCATGCTCCCCAGACCTTCAGTTGACACAGGACAGGAACCATCCCCGAAGACAACTCATCAGAAATGAAAGGGACTGGTCAGTGGGTGGGAGAGAGATGCTGATGAAGAGTGAGCTAATTATATTAGGTGGACACTTGAGATTGTGTTGGCAACTCTTGTCTGGAGGGGGGATGGGAGGATAGAGAGAGAGGGAAGCTGGCAAAATTGTCAAGAAAGGAGAGACTGAAAGGGCTGACTCAAGAGGGGGAGAGCAAGTGGGAGTAGGGAGTGAGATGTATGTAAACTTATATGTGACAAACTGATTGGATTTGTAAATGTTCACTTGAAGCTTAATAAAAGTTATTAAAAAAAAAAAGTAGGATGCAGAATGTTTTCTTGATAGATTTTATTATGCCAATTGACTTAGATGTCCCCTGAAACCATGGTCCCCAGACCCCTGCCCCTGCTACGCTGGCCTTCGAAGCATTCAGTTTATTCAGGAAACTTCTTTGCTTTTGGTTTAGTCCAATTGTGCTGCCCTCCCCTGTATTGTGTGCTGTCTTTCCCTTCACCTAAAGTAGCTCTTATCTACTGTTTAATTAGGGAAGGCCCCTCTCCCACCCTTCCTCCCTCCCCACTCTCATAACCATGAAAGAATGTTTTCTTCTCAGTTTAAACTATTTCTCAAGTTCTTGTAATAGTGGCCTTATACAATATTTGTCTTTTTGCAACTGACTAATTTCACTCCGCAGAATGCCTTCCAGGTTCCTCCATGCTATGAAATGTTTCCCAGATTCCTCACTGTTCTTTATCAATGCATAGTATTCCATTGTGTGAATATACCATAATTTATTTATCCATTCATCCATTGATGGGCACCTTGGTCACTTCCATCTTTTTGCTATTGTAAACAGTGCTGCAATAAACATGGGTGTGCATATATCTGTTCGTGTAAAGGCTCTTATTTCTCTAGGATATATTCCAAGGAGTGGGATTGCTGGATCGTATGGTAGTTCTATTTCTAGCTTTTTAAGGAAGTGCCAAATCGATTTCCAAAGTGGTTGTACCATTTTACATTCCCATCAGCAGTGTAGAAGTGTTCCAGTCTCTCCACAGCCTCTCCAAGATTTATTCCTTTGTGTTTTTTGGATTAATGCCAGCCTTGTTGGAGTGAGATGATATCTCATTGTAGTTTTGATCTGCACTTCTCTAATGGCTAATGATCGTGAACATTTCCTCATGTATCTGTTAGCTACCTGAATGTCTTCTTTAGTGAAGTGTCTATTCATATCTTTTGCCCAGTTTTTAATTGAGTTCTTTGTCTTTTTGCAGCTGAGTTTTTGCAGTATCCTGTAGATTTTAGAGATCAGGCGCTGATCAGAAATGTCATAGCTAAAAACTTTTTCCCAGTCTGTAGGTAGTCTTTTTACTCTTTTGGTGAAGTCTTTGGATGAGCATAGGTGTTTGATTTTTTAGAGTTCCCAGTTATCTAGTTTTTCTTCTACATTGTTTACAATGTTTTGTATACTGTTTATACATGTATTAGGGCTCCTAACTTTGTCCCTATTTTTTCTTCCATGATCTTTATCATTTTAGATTTTATGTTTAGGTCTTTGATCCATTTTGAGTTAGTTTTTGTGCATGGAGTGAGGTATGGGTCTTGTTTCATTTTTTTGCAGATGGATATCCAGTTATGCCAGCATCATGTGTTAAAAAGACTGTCTTTTCCCCCATTTAACTGTTTTGGGGCCTTTGTCAAATATCAGCTGCTCATATGTGGATGGATTTATTTCTGGATTCTCAATTCTGTTCCATTGGTCTATGTATCCGTTATTGTACCAGTACCAGGCTGTTTTGACTACTGTAGTGGTATAATAGGTTCTAAAATCAGGTAAAGTAAGGCCTCCCACTTTGTTCTTCTTTTTCAGTAATGCCTTATTTATCCGGGGCCTCTTTCCTTTCCATATGAAGTTGGTGATTTGTTTCTCCATCTCATTAAAGAATGTCGTTGGGATTTGGATCGGAATTGCATTAAATGTATAGATCGCTTTTGGTAGAATAGATATTTTTATAATGTTAAGTCTTCCTACCCACGGGCAAGGTATGTTCTTCCACTTATGTAAGTTGCTTTTGGTTTCTTGCAGAAGTGCACTGTAGTTTTCTTTGTATAAGTCTTTTACACCTCTGGGAAGATTTATTCCTAAGTATTTTATCTTCTTGGGGGCTACTGTAAATGGCATTGATTTGGTGATTTCCTCTTCGATGTTCTTTTTGTTGGTGTAGAGGAATCCAACTGATTTTTGTATGTTTATCTTGTATCCCGATACTCTGCTGAACTCTTCTATTAGTTTCAGTAGTTTTCTGGAGGATTCCTTAGGGATTTCTGTGTATAAGATCATGTCATCTGCAAATAGAGATACTTTTATTTCTTCCTTGCCAATCTGGATGCCCTTTATTTCTTTATCTAGCCTAATTGCTTTGGCTAGGACTTCCAGCACAATGTTGAATAAGAGTGGTGATAAAGGGCATCCTTGTCTGGTTCCTAATCTCAATGGGAATGTTTTCAGGCTCTCTCCATTTAGGGTGATGTTGGCTGTTGGCTTTGTATAAATGTCCTTTATTATGATGAGGAATTTTCCTGCTATTCCTATTTTGCTGAGAGTTTTTATCCTGAATGAGTGTTGAACTTTGTCAAATGCCTTTTCTGCATCAATTGATAAAATCATGTGATTCTTGTCTTTTGTTTTATTTATGTGGTGGATTATATTAATTGTTTTTCTAATGTTAACCATCCCTGCATATGTGGTATGAATCCCACTTGGTCATGGTGAATTATTTTTTTGATATGTTGTTGAATTCTATTGGCTAGAATTTTGTTGAGGATTTTTGCATCTACATTCATGAAGAATGTAGGTCTCTAATTTTCTTTTCTTGTGGTGTCTTTACCTGGTTTTGGTATCAGGGATATGGTGGCTTCATAGAATGAGTTTGGTAGTATTCCATCCTTTTCTATGCTCTGAAATACCTTTAGTAGTAGTGGTGTTAACTCTTCTCTGAAAGTTTGGTAGAGCTCTGCAGTGAAGCTGTCCGACCAGGGCTTTTTTTGGGGTGGGAGTGTTTTGATTACCTTTTCAATCTCTTCTTTTGTTATGGGTCTATTTAGTTGTTCTACCTCTGTTTGTGTTAGTTTAGGTAGGTAGTGTGTTTCTAGGAATTCATCCATTTTTTCTAGGTTTTCAAATTTGTTTGAGTATAGTTTTTCATGGTAATCTGATATGATTCTTTTAATTTCAGTTGGGTCTGTTGTAATATCACCCATCTCATTTCTTCTTCGGGTTATTTGCTTCCTCTCCTGTTTTTCTTTTGTCAGTTTGGCCAGTGGTTTATCAATTTTTTCAAAAAGGCAGCTTTTGGTCTTGTTAATTCTTTCAATTGTTTTTCTGTTTTCTATTTCATTTAGTTCAGCTCTAATTTTTATTATGTGTTTTCTTCTGGTGCCTGTGGGTTTCTTTTGTTGTTCTCTTTCTATTTGTTCAAGTTGCAGGGGTGTATTTGTCTTTTTGTGTGTGAGTTATTTCACTCAGCGTAATGTTTTCAAGGTTCATCTATGCCGTAGCATGTTCAGGACTTGATTTCTCCTTACGGCTGAATAATATTTCATTGTATAGATAGGCCACATTTGTTTATCCATTTATCAGTTCATGGACACCTGAGTTGTTTCTAGCTTTTAACTGTTGGGAATAATGCCTATGGTAACCATGCCCATTATCTTTGTTACCTAGTGCTGGTATAACAGAAATACCACAGGTGGATACCTTTAACAAAGAGATATTTATTCTCTCACAGTTTATTGTTGTTAGGTGCTGTTGAGTTGGTTCTGACTTCGTGGCCCTATGTACAACGGAACGAAACACTGCTGATCCTGTGCCACTCTCACAATTGTTATGCTTGAGCCCATTGTTGTAGCCACTGTGTAAATCCATCTCTTTGAGCGTCTTTTTTTTTTTTTTTACCAAGAATGATGTCCTTCTTCAGGGGCTGATTCTTCCTGATAACATGTTCAAAGTATGTTAGATGTAGTCTCGCCATCCTGACTTCTAAGGAACATTCTGGTTGTGCTTTTTCCAAGACAGATTTGTTCATTCTTTTGATAGTCCATCGTATATTCAATATTCTTTGCCAATGTCCTATCTCAAAGGCATCAATTCTTCTTCTGTCTTCCTTATTCATTGTCCAGCTTTCACATGCATATGAGGCAATTGAAAACATCATGGCTTGGGTCAGGTGCACCTCAGTCTTCAAGGTAATATCTTTACTTTTTATCACTTTAAAGAGATCTTTTGCAGCAGATTTGCCCAATGCAATGCATCTTTTGATTTCTTGACTGTTGCTTCCATGCGTGTTGATTGGGGATCCAAGTAAAATGAAATCCTTAACAACTTCAATCTTTTCTCTGTTTATCATGATGTTGCTTATTGGTCCACTCGTGAGGATTTTTGCTTTTTTTATGTTGAGGTGTAATCCATACTGAAGGCTGTGATCTTTGATCTTGTACATATGTATGTATGTGTATAGAGAGAGGTTGATCTCAAGGAATGGCTGATTCAGTTTTGGAGGCTCGCAAGTCCCTAATCCGTGGGTCAGACATCAGACTGGAGGCTTATTCTGACTCATGTGGTTGCAGGGTCAGACAAACCCTAAGCTGGCAGGTGAGACAGCAGGCTGCTGGCTAATGGGGCTGTGGGAGTTGGTGAATCCCAAAATCTGCAGGCCAGATGGCAGGCTCAAATCCCAAAAATCGGAGGTCAGATGATGATGAGCAAATGCAGGATCCAGAGAGAACAAGCTTTCCCAGAAATCCATATGTATTGGTTGCAGGCCATAATCCCAATGAAACACCCCTTTCAACTGATTGGCTACTTACATAATATGACAAAATGCAGGATGATTCCATAATATCTGCCATACCACTGAGAATCCTAGCCTAGCCAATTTGACACATAAACTTACCCATCACAACTGGACAACCAAGGATTCTTCCAGACATGCTGTTTGTGTCAGGCCTTGGACCTGGGAAGTTCCAAAACCTTTCAGCGTCTCTTTAAAATTTGGCTGCAACCTCCCATGCCTGGGGCACCAAGGCCAAGGGTTGGTTTGAAAGGAGTAAACAGGCAGAGATGTCTCTAGAGGGCAACGGGGATGAAGACCACACAGGGTGACAATGTCAGAGGCAGTGACACCACAATAAATGTCTAGGAAATTTTCATGCTATGTTTCAGCAGAAATTTATTATTTGTTATTAAAATATCCCTGTAGCTATGTATAACAACAACAAAAAATTTTTTTTCATAAGCCTAGCTTACATATATGAGTGTAACTACAAGGTTAAAACTCCATGCTAATTTACTTTTTGAACCCTCCAATGCACTCCCGTCACAGCTGTCATTATTACCCAATTACAATGATGCTTCCAATCACGTGATTTCGTCTGCACCTGCCCCAAGCATGTGCTGTGGTTTTTGTTGTTTACAGTGTTTTAATAATCACTGATTTTGTCAAATTTTGTGGTGTTTTAGCTACAATATTGTGGTAATTAGCATGGGGGTGGGGCAGTGACACCATTAGTTACTCCAATTTGTTACATCAACCCTAGTGATGCCACTATAAACAGGGACAAACATTTGAAAAATAATTCGTGTGGTTAATACTTCACATACCATCTAATTGTGGATACCACTGTAATATTTCTAGCTCTGGACTAGAGGGTGATATGGCAAGAAATAAGAAGGGGCAAAGGAGGAAAGGTCAGGGTTCAGTGACTGGCAGAGGGGCAGTGTGGCAGAGGGGCAGTGAAAGGAAGGAGTGAGGTGACTGCTATCACTGCAGTCCTGGCATCTCAGGAATTCAGAATAACTGTATGCAAGCCAAGGTCCAATCTGGTTTATATTAACGTGGAAAATATTATTTCTTCCTGAAACTAACAGGAGTAAATGACACAGCTTCTCTCATTTATTTCAGAAAAAGAAATTAACCTAGACTTCAAAACCAAAAACCTATTGATGTTGAGTCAATTCCGCCAAGAAGAAGCTCTCTGATCAAAGAACTGTATCCTGAGTAGCTCCTGTTACATCCAAGTTGATCCTGATCCTGTATTGTAACCTGTTACTTCCCTAAGAAACCTCATAATTGTAAGTATGGTGTTTGATTTTTGTATGGCCGTTACAACAAATAACTGAACCCAGCAGAGAAGCAGAAAATGCTGTGGAGGGAAGGCTGGTGTTAGAATTGGAAGAAAGGTTGGAGAATGGAGGTATTTCTGACGTCTACCTCATAGGTATCAGCCTTAGGCTGATGTTGATCTTGATTTGCTCTCCTCCTCCTGAAGTTAGATGAGGTCTTATGCCATGCTGTTTTTACAGCTTCAGAGGATAGTTTCAATTTAAGGTTTAAATATTCCCTGGGGACAATAATTTCGGGGAATCATTGAGCATTAACGGCTCTAGAAAGTCTGAATTCTATGAGAATTTTAAGTTCTACTCCCTGTTTCCTCTCCTTTTCATCAGGATTCTTCTGTAGCATCTTTGATCAAAACGCTCAGTGATAGTAGCTGGCAACTATCTATCTAGTTCTGGTCTTTTGGCCTAGGAGGCTATTGTTCATTGTGGCAATTAGACATGCATTCCAATTTCTCCTCAGACTCCTGATTCTCCTTCTTTGTCTGTTGTTCTAGGCGAAAAGAGGCCAATTTCACCTCAAATGGCCACTAACAAACTTTTAAGATCCCGGGCACTACACAATGACCTAGGAGGTAGAACAGAAGCACTAAAATCAATATGAGGACATTTGAGGGTATTGGGTCAGGGCCCCTTTTAAGATAACCCTTCTGTGGCTAGAAAACGTGAATGTATTTGAAACTGAAAAAGTCTATTTTGACATTCCCTGACAGTGGAAGGCTGGGGCATAAGTCCCAGATTTCCTGCTGGCTATGAACAAGGAAGCACATAGCCTTAATCATGGCTGGTGAACATTCTATTTCCTATGACATCAGCCAGTCTTGGACGAAGCTCACACTGTACACAGTATAGCAGAAAAACTACTATATCAAACCAATCTTAAGCCTAACCTATCTCTACTTCTGTACTTTCCAGTTTCAGAAGCCATTAACCCATTGGCATCGAGATGATTCCAGCTCATAACAACCCCATTTGTTACAGAGCAGAACTACGCCATAGAATTTCCTTGGCTGTAATCTTTACAGAAGTAGATCACCAGGCCTTTCTTCCATGGCACAACTGGGTGGGTTTGAACCACCAACCATTAGGATAGCAGTCATGCACAAACTTTTTGAGCCATGCAAGGACCTTTAATAAGCCATTAGATGACCTCTATTACTTAAGCCAACTTTAGGTGACTTTTCAAAACTTGCAGTGCAAAAGTCCTAACTGTCAAATCCAGTGTGTCAATAAAGTTATTCCAGATTTGGGTAACTCTACCATACATTACTCCCAGAGCCCCGTCTGGCATATTCTTCTGGTGGTGGCAACCATGCCTCAAATATTTGGTGCCCCTTAGACCAAGCATAAGGCCTGGCCCATGGCATGTACTCAATCACCTATTTGCTCAATGAATAAATGAATCTTTCAGCTCTGTTAAAGGAAACTTAGGTTCCTATCACGAAAGCCACAGAAATGCAGAAGGAAATGCCTGGGAAAGAAAGAAAGCCTGAGTGTAAACCGAGCACATTGGGCCTGACTTAAGAGGTGAAGCAGCCCTATGCAGTCTCTCCTGGAGGTAGTTGGGCTCCAAGGACACTCAATCCTCTTGTTGTGGCAGGTGAGAGGACTTGGGTGAAGAGGCATGCTCTGAGTGTACACCCAGAGTCCTGGGACGTTCCTCTGTACCTCAAGACCAGTCCATTTTTGATGTTTGCCTCCTATGCCACCTCAGCAGCTTCAAACTTTGCAGTTAAGGGGAAGGAGCCTTTGCTGAAACTTGTGCTTGAAAACACAGGATTTCTTGATGTATGGTTCCTGGGAGAGGGACCAAGGACCTTTGGGTCTGCATGGTGCCTCAACGTACCAGGAAGCTAGAGAGTTAGTAAAAGAGGAAAAACGGTGGTTGCCAGAACTTCATATAGATTATTTTATTAAATCCTTAAAATAATCCGAGGAGCTAATGCTCTTTACTCTGTTCTCCAGATGAAGAAACCAAGGCTCAAAGAGGTTAAGATCACACAGTTAGAAAGGGATGGAGCCAGGATTCAAATGCGGGTCTTTCTGACTGTCTCCTCCTTCCAGTAGTGGTGGCCTGCTTCTTCTAGGGCAAAAGGAGAAAGACACACCATTGAGCAGGGCCTCCCTATTCCTGGGAGACTAGGAGCCATTGGTGGGAGAGATGGGGGGTACTCACAAGGTTTCCTCTCTCCTCCACAGGGCTGCCTATCTCCCTCCTGTGGACTTGGAGATTTCAGACACAGAGGTCTACCCATGGCTCCTTATCACATCCGCAAATACCAGGAGAGTGACGCCAAAGAGGTCGTGGAATTGTTCTGCGCAGGGATGACTGAACACGCGTCCGCCACCTTCCGCCACTTGCTGAGGCTGCCCCAAACCCTTGTGCTCTTACTTGGGGGGCCCTTCACCCTATTACTGGTCTCTGGCTCCTGGCTCCTGGCCCTCATGGCCAGCCTTGCCCTTGTCACTGCCTTGAAGTTGCTTGCCAAGTATCCCTGGACCGAATATATAGCCATGACTTTGAACACAGACATGTCTGACATCACCAAAATGTACCTCAGTGAGCAGGGTTCCTACTTCTGGGTGGCCGAATCTGAGGGACAGGTGGTGGGCACGGTGGGATGTCTGCCATCTAAGGATTCAACCATGGAGAGGAAGCAGTTAGAGCTATTACACCTGTCTGTGGCCTCTGAGCACCGTGGTCAGGGGATGGCGAAAGCCCTGGTCAGGTTGGTCCTCCAGTTTGCCCGGCACCAGGGCTACAGTGAGGTCGTTCTCACTACTGGGGCGGTGCAGTACTCTGCAGTTGGTCTTTATCAGAGCCTTGGGTTCCAGAAGGTGCATGAGTTTTTCTTGACCATGAGCTGTAGACTAGTGGATCTTTCTGCAATTCGTTTTATCTACCACCTTCCGTCTCCTCAGGTCTGTCAAGCACCGCAGCAGGGAGGGGCCCTGTAATCTCATTCCTTGTGTATTCATCAGGACAGGATGGACTCTGCTGTAGTAACAAGCAAGCCCTGATATCTCTGTGCTATGACACAATAAAAGCATATTGCTCATTCACATCAGCGTCCAGTGTGGGTGATGGTATATTGGTGTGAGGGGCTCTGCTCCATTCAATCTTTTTGTATTACCTGTTTCATTTATCTGTTATTGTCCTTAAGTGCTGTCAAGTCAGTTTCTACTCATAGTGGCCCTATGTAAAACAGAACAAAACACTGTCTCGTTCTGTGGCATTTTCATAGTCGTTTCTGTGTTTGAGTTCATTGTCGCAGCTACTTTGTCAATCCATCTTGTTGAGGGTCTTTCTCTTTTTCATTGATCCTCTATTTTACCAAGCATGATATCTTTCTCCAGGGACTGGTCCCACCTGACAACATATCCAAGTACATGTGATGAGGTCTCAACAATCTCCCTTCTAAGGAGCATTCTTCCAAGACAGATTTATTTGTTCTTCTGGCAATCCATGGTTTATTCGGTATTCTTCGTCAACACCATGATCAAAAGGCATCAGTTCTTCTTACACTTCCTTATCCACTTGTCCAGCTTTCAAATGCCATATGAGGCATTTGAAGGTACCATGGCTTGGGTTGGGCCTACTTTAGTCCTCTGAGTGACATCTCTGCTGTCAGTTTGTTCTACTGTGGTGGATTGTGTGTTGCTGTGATGCTGGAAGCTAAGCCACTGGTATTTCAAATACCATCAGAGTCACCCATGGTGGACAGTTTCCAGCAGAGCTTCCAGACGAAGACAGATTAGGAAGAAGGACCTAGCATAGCAATCTACTTCCAAGAAAACTGGCCAATGAGAACCTTATTTTATTCGTTTATCTAGTACCACCGTAATGCTGTATAAAAAAAACAGGGGAGTAACCGGGAAGGTGAGTTTCTTGGGATGATGAAAATGTTTTCTACCTTGATAGAAGTGGTAGCTGCATAACATCGAGAAAGTACTAAATGCCACTCAATTGTCTACTTTAAAATGGTTAATTTTATGTTACATAAATTTCAGCTAATAAAAAAAAAAATCAAAAAAGCAGTTCAGATTGTCCTAATACCCATAAGGTGAGTCAAAAAGAATGTGGTGAGCGAAGATATTGAGAAAGCTTTTCAGGGAGTGTGGCTGCTGTGGCCTCAGCCTGCCCTTACCAACCACAGAAGACAAATGGGAGGTGCCATCTTTAACCCCTCACCCACCGGTGGGAGAGACTTTGAGGACACTCCTTGGCCAGCTTGATATCTATGTCTCCTTTTGTTATGTGACAAGAGGACTGGTGTTTGACACTTACCTGAAAGTCAGAGTCTGTGGCTATTGGCCTGGAATTTTGGTCGAGATAGTCATCAGAAGTGCGAATTGACTGGAGGGCAACTAACAACAACGACAGGGACTTGGCTTTGGGGAATAACTGCACTGCCGTTACCTTCTCTCTCCCAGGTCCTTCTCCTTATCAGAGAAGCCTTCCCCCTGTCCTGGGCACGCAGTAACTTTCTCTGTCTCTCGCACGAGCACAGGCAGCATATGGCATCTGGCCAATCCTACTTCCGTATCTGTTCCCAGTGGGGAGGGAACAGGGTCTCTCATGCTGAGGCACAAGACATGGAACATGCCAGACTCTAGGAGTCAGCCTGGAGAGGTGGACTGAAGGAGAAATGGGATTTGGGAGGCTGAACATGAGTGCCCTTATGTGGTCTGCTAGTTCACTACCATTTGCTGAGGTTTTCCTATGTAAACCCCTGGCTTAGTGCCACCACTGTCCACCACCACTATAAAACCACTGACTTCTCACTGCAGGGAGTTGAGATATGCTTTGTTCCTGCAGCTGCCCAGCACTCACCTCATCTGTAAGCCTCCCTAATAAACTCCTTTGCTGTCACCTTTTAGTTACCCACTTCTTTCTTTGTTCTCTTGGCTCCATCCATTTTTGGAGGGAAGTTTTACCATTACTGGTCCATGCCTGGGCAGTTGGTAAGCTATCCAGGAGACTGAGGTAATGGTGAGTGGGAGTGAGACCTCTGCAGGGGAAATCCTGAGTTGGCCAGCAACCTCCATGTAGGGTGGTCTGGCCCATGTATTTGATGCTTGCAGATCTTGTTGTGTGTATGGGGAGACCACGAAAACACTAAGCAGCATATCATGGTTGTGGGAAGATATGCACCTTCGTAAGTGTAGAAAAGAAGCTAGGAAAGCTCTGTGCTGTTCAGCTGGCCACCGATGCCCAGCTAGCTGCTGAAGTGCACGTAACAGCTTTGTAGAAAGAGTTACAGATGGAAAAGGATGTGCAGCAGTTGTGTGTGGCCACAACTGATGCATTGAGCAGCTTTGTCCGCAAAAAGGCTCAGCAACTAGAAACACTCACCTGCAGGTTTTTAGAGATGGGGAATTCATGGCTAGGGGAATAATCCCCTAGCCACTGCTCAAAGCCCTCCAACAATGGGACCAGAGGTAGTTGGAGGCGCTAAGCCAGTCTGTGGTGCTGAGTATACCCTGTAACACCCAGACCAAAGCAAGAATTAAAATAGCAGGGAAAAAAAAAAAAGGAGTAAAAAGCCCTTTGAGATAGCTTGTGTTGAATGTCCTTGATGAGACCTCAGAGGTCCTCTCTGAAATTCTCCGATAAATGCCCCTGTCAAAATAGCTGAGGAGCAACATAGTCACAGCTGCAATAGTAAAGGGAAAACAAAAATAGGAGGGCCTACTTTCATGTTACCAGGAAACTGTGCTGAACCCATGCTTGTGCTTGGTATGGTAGAGGCATGGTTTCACAGATGACTGAGGACTCTACCAACTTTGCCCAGATCTTCTGATTTGCAGAAATAATTAAGACTGAGTTTAGCTTAGGATCCTCTGTCACCAAGTGTCTTGGTTGCCTAGTGCTGCTATAACAGAAATACCACAGGTGGATGGCTTTAACAAAGAGAAGTTTATTCTCTCACAGTCAGTAGGCTAGAAGTCTGAATTCAGGGTGCCGGCTCCAGGGAAAGGATTTCTCTCTCTGTTGCCTCTGGAGGAGGGTCCTTATCATCAGTCTTCTCTTGGTCAGGAAGCCTCTCAGTGCAGGAACCTCAGATCCAAAGGACGTGCTTTGCTCCCTGCACTGCTTTCTTGGTGGTATGAGGTTCCCCTGTCTCTCTGCTCGCTTCTTTCTTTTATATCTCAAAAGAGATTGGCTTAAGACACTATCTAATCTTGTAGACCTCATTAATATAACTGCAGCTAATCCATCTTATCACAGTGATAGGATTTACAACACATAGGGGAATCACAACAGATGATAAAATAGTAGACAATCATACAAAGGAATCATGACCTAGCCAAGGTGACAGACATTTTGGGGAGGCACAATTCAATCCATGACACCAGGGAAGACCAGCGACCTTATGTTACAATTAAAATTCAATGAGGAAATGAAAAGAATTTTATGTCTTGGGTTTTTAGACACCATCGCACAGGTGACTGTGATCTCTGTAACACCTGACACCAAAATGAGGAAAACTTTGGGTCTGAGGTCATTGTCATTGAGACTCTTGCCCAAGTCTGACTATGGATAAGTCCTTTCAGGGTCCCTACAAACCCCTGTTTATGTATTAGTGATGCTGATGTATTAATATACACTTCTGTAAACTTTTGCTTCCAAGTCCTGCTAGGAATTGCTGCAGTTAGGGCCATTTTAGTGGGGCACACAGGAACTGGGATGTGGACTACAGTGTTTTAGTTATCCAGTGCTGCTATAACAGAAACAGCACAAGTGGATGGCTTTAACAAATAGAAATTTATTCCCTCACTGTTGAAGAGGTAGCAGTCCGAATTCAGGGTGCCATTTCCAGGGGAAGGCTTTCTCTCTCTGTCAGCTCTGGGAAAGGTCCTAGTCATCAGTCTTCTCACCTAGGAGTTTTTCAGCCAGGGTCCCCGGGTCCAAAGGACATGCTCTGCTCCTGGCACTACTTTCTTGGTGGTAGGAGGTCCCCTTGTCTCCTCTCTGTTTTACATCTCAAAAGAGATTGACTCAAGATACAACCTGCCTCATTAACATAATTGCCTCTGATCTTACCTCATTAACATTATAGAGGTAGGATTTACAACACATAGGAAAATCACATCAGATCACAAAATGTTACTCTAAACATAGAGAACTTACAGAATATGACCAGGTGGTCCAATGTACATTGACTGACTACACCAGGTCTAAATTAGCCCGGTCTGGCAATGGTAATACCTTGTTCAATTGTGCTGAGAAAGAGAGCTTTTGTATTAATTGTACTGAAGTGTGTACTGTTCATATAATGTGCCATGTAGGGAGACACATGCTATTTTTATATAAATGAATCAGGACATGTTATACATACATAAGATTAGACAAATACAGCCCTTTATCTATTCAAATGGCTTGGATTAAGCCACAACAGGGTTGGCTGGTTGGGATCGCTCCTTCAAAGAGGCCTGATCAATCTGTTGGAGACAGTCTTACTAGTGATCCTTATTAAATGCTGCCTTAAATGATGTGTAGATACAACATCCACCAAAGTTATGCACCAAACCATAGACACACAACTGAACATCCAAAATGAGTGATGGGCATACTGGGATTTGGTAGTGTTTTGCTTCTTTTTCTGACACCCTGACAGAAGTTGGGAGTGAGACTGTTGGAGGAATGGTCTGCCTTTATGCCTTCCATACAGGCTGCCTAAGTAAAGGCCTTAGGTCCAGAGCATTCTCTCATAAGGAGGCTGGGAATTGAGTCACCTTCTCTCTCTCATTCCTTCTCCTTATCAGCGAAGTCTTCCCCCTGTTCTGGGCACACAGTAACTTTCTCTGTCTCTTGCACATGTGCCGGCACCATATATCTATACCTGTTCCAGGTAGAGAGAGAATGCTTTTGTCTATTCTAGATATTTCCTTTAAGTGGGATCATATACTATTTGTCCTTTTATGTGTTAGTTATTTCACTCAGCATAAGGTTTTTAAGGTTCATCTATGTTGCATCATGTTTCAGGACTTGATTTCCCCTCAAGGCTGAATAATATTCCATTGTATAGATGTGCCACATTTGTTTATCCATTCATCTATTCATGGACACTAGAGTTGTTTCCAGCTTTTGACTATTGGGAATAATGCCTACATTAACCACGCCCAACTTGTCTTTGTCTTTGTAGAATGAGTGCCAGCACCTGGTCCCTACCACCACATGATCTAATCAGCCCCATTGTAGTTCGGTGTATTAACTCAGGGCAGTAACCATGTCAAGTCTGACTTACATAAAATACAATCACAGTCATAGTCAAGGATGCTGGGGCTCCCTTCACAAATTTGGTTCTCATCATTGTGGTAAAATGTTTGTCCTCTGGCAAAGCCTGAGTGTAAACGGAGACATTGGGTTTTGGGGAAGCTACAGAACCCTGGCTATAATGCAGAGTACAGACCATAAATTTCTTGCCCTTCAGCTTGAATGTTAGGTGTCTACTGGACTTGTTGGAGGAGCCCTGGTGGAGCAGTTGTTAAGCACTCAGCTCCTGAACAAAAGGTTGCCCACCAGCTGCTTCGCAGAAGAAAGTGTGACTGTCTGTTTCCCTAGAGATTTACAGCCTTGGAAAGCCTATGGGCAGTTCCACTCTGTCCTACAGGGTCGCTATGAGTTGGAATCAACTAGACCGAAGTGGGTTGGTTTGATTTTTTGAGTCAACTCATTATACGTAGACTCTCCTTGTGAATACTCAACTGTATTTTGGAACCTAGTTCAGGAATGTCTTGCTTATATCGGAACACACACGAGTGCCCATGCACACATACACACACACACACACACGCACACACACAAAAAGGTGAGTGTGCTTTCATGCCTCACCCCCCTCACTCAGACGTACACATCTGGCCTTTTTACTCCCTAGCTGAAAGAATTTCAATGGCTTCTTGTTGCTTTTTAAATAGATTCCAATCCTCTCAACCTGGATATTAGACCCTGCATGGCCAGGCCCCTCCCCTCCTGCAAGCCATATCTGGCCCCAATGTCTCCCTTGCTGGCTGCTTCCAGGCATGTCAGTCAATTCAGCCATCTCCTTCTGAGAGCCTTGGCTTCCCCTGGCCTCAGGATCTTCACACTTCTGTTCCTTCTGCTGGAAATGCCTCCTCACTCGGACTCACTCAGCCCTGCCTCTCCTTCTGGTCTTTGCACAAGTGTTCTCGGGGAGCAACCCCCCTTATACCCTTTGGAGAAGCCTGCCCATCTCCCTCCCAGCCTTTGCCCTGGATGTCAGGAGGCACCTGTGTCTCCCAATGGGCCATGAGCTCCTTGAGGAGCTCCTGAAATGTCAGAACACATGTCTACTGGGTTCTCTGTCTTATCTCAAGTGCCTGTATGGTGCCTGACCCAAAATAACCATTACAGAAATATTACAAATAAGTGCTTGATTATAATGATGATCCTGGCTTCAGGAAGAGGTGAGAGTATAAATCTAGGGGCTTACATGGTCTTGAGGTGAGGGAACATGGAGAGAAAAGGAAGGCAATTTTTGGAAGGGAAACACTCCACCAACAGCATGTCAGATCCATGGGGAAGGTTCTTTTTTTGGTTCAACTCTGCTGCACAAACTGTGACCAACAACCCCAAACAAGCAGACCTGCAGTAGTGGTGCTGCAAGCCCAACATTGCTGCAAGCCCAAAATGATGCCAGGGAGACAGGGGGTGCATCACAGGTAATTGCCAAATGAATGGATGGGACTTCACTTATTTCCGGTATTCAGTGGAGTATCTAACAGGTGCTTCCTGCCCCAGCTACACCCACTTCTCTGGTCCAGTCCCTCCCTACCCACAGTACCCTTTGGTCCTGCCCCCCCTTCCCCCCTTCTGGTCATAGCAAAATAGAGCTGTGCCTGCAAAGTAGAGAGAATAGTGACATGAATTCCCAGGTATCCATCCCCCAGCTCCAATCATCATCAACTGCAGCCAATCTTATTTAATCTGTACCCACCCCACCCCCGCCCCCTCCGCGTACCGTTTCTGCATTATTTTAAGCAAATCCTGTAAATACCTCAGGAGTCCCTGGGTAATGCAAATGGTTAAGCACTTGAGTACTAACCAAAAATTGTCAGTTCAAACCCACCCAGAAGTACCTTGGAAGAAAGGCTTGGCAAATCTGCCTTCAAAAAGTCAAATCTGTGAAAACACCGTAGAGCACATTTATACTCTGAAATACATGGGACCGTCATAAGTTGGAATTGCTTGGGTTGCCATGAGATGGAATCAACTCGGTGGCAACTGGTTTGGTCTCTCTCTCTTTTTTTTTTTTTGGTTTGTAAATACTTTAACGTGTTTCTCAAAAAATAAATAAATAAAAATTGTGACTTCAATACCATTATCATACCTAAACTCCACTCCCTCCCAACTCCCACCAGTGCCTGGGCACTTTTGTATATCCAGCTCAGGCAGGGTCGTGTATTCCTGGGTGTTATGTGAGCCTGTAGAAATGGTGCTGAGGGCCTGAGCTGTCCCTGACCACCGCAAAGGAATTAGCCACACACATCAAAGGAAGTGGGGAGAAGGGCTGTGGGGGTGGGAGCAACATGGAAGTGGAGCCAGGTGAGGTGAGGGCAGGGAATGGCAAAGGACCTATTTTCTTGGGCCAGATAGAGCCTTGCAGGGAGAAGCCATAATGTAAAGGGCCCTGTGTGCTGGGCCATGAAGTTGGACTCTGGCTTGTGATAGGTGACAGAGCACAGGGTGAGGGGTTCGTTCCCCAGGCTCCTTGCAGCTGTGAGAAGGGACGAGGGTGGACAACAGAGCCCACTAGGTGCCTGGTGGGAGATGAACGGTGATGGAAACGTGGGAAGAGGGGTTGCAGGTCTTCCTCAGGGTTAGGACCCTGAGCTGTTCCAGATCCTGCTTCCCCTTCTCCAGGCTAATGCCCTGGGGAATCATAGAGGGGAACGGGAATGGGCTCCCTGCTCTGTAACAGCACAACTCCTTGACCCTGGGGTTGATGATTATCAAACATCCAGGAAGCAGCCAATAAGGAGACCCCCAGAACCCCACTGAAGAGTTGGAGTGGCCCTGAGCAGTCTCTCCTGGACGCAGTTGGGCTCCGAGGACACTCAAGGCTGTTGTGGTGGCAGGTGAGAGGACTTGGGTGGAAAGCCATGCTCTGAGTGTGCTCTTGGAGTTCTAGAACCATTTTCTGTACCTCAAGACAGGGCTGTTTTTGTTGTTTGGCTCCTATGCTACCTCAGTAGCTTCAAAATTTGCAAGTAAGGGGATGGGGCCTTTGCTGAAACTTATGCTTGTAAACATAGGATTTCTGGATGTATGGTCTCTAGGAGAGGGACCAAAGGGACTTTTGGTGGGCAAAGTGCCACCCCAATGTACCAGCAACCTGAGAGAGCCAGTAAAAGAGGAAAAAGCATTGTGGGGATGTTATTAAAACTATTAAGTGCTGACTTTGTGCCATTACTTTATATGGATTATTTTATTAAATCCTTAAATCAACCTGAGGAGTTAGGGTTCTTTCTTCTGTTCTACAGATGAAGAAACCAAGGCTCAGAGAGGTTAAGTGACATGTGCAAGATCACATAGCTAGAAAGGGATGGAACCAGGATACAAACACAGGTCTTTCTGACTATCCCCTTCTCCCAGTAGCAGTGGCCTGTTTCTTCTGGGGCAAAAGCAGAAAGACATACCATTGAGCAGGGCCTCCCTATTCCTGGGAGACTGTGAGCCATTGGTGGGAGAGATGGAGGGCACTCACATGGTTTCCTCTCTCCTCCCCAGAGCTGCCAACTCTTTCTCCTGGATTTGGAGATTTCAAACACAGCGATCTGCCATGACTCCTTACCACATCACAAAAGCAAGAGAGCGACTGCAAAGAGGTCCTGGACATTTTCTCTGCAGGGCTGACTGAGCATGTCCCTACCACCTTCCGCCACATGCTGAGGCTGCCCTGAACCCTTGTGCTCTTACTTGAGGGGCCCCTTGCCTATTCCTGGTCTCTGGCTCCTAGCCCTCATGGTCAGCCTTGCCCTTCTTGCTGTCCTAAGGTTCCTTGCCAACTATCCCTGGACTTGAAGTCATAGCTTTGGAGGGCCCAAAGCTCTATGTCCCCTTGTGTTATGTGACAAAAGGACTGGTGTTAGACACTTGCCCCAAGGGATCTAAAAGTCAGAGTCTGTGGCTATTGGCCTGGACTTTTGGCCAAGGTAGTCGCCCTGAGTTGGAATCAACTGGAGGGCAACTAACGACAACAGGGAGTTGATGCTCTTCGGAAATAACTACACAATCTGACAACAGACCAAAGGAGCAGAGAGAGAGGGAAAGTGCAACAGAGAATTGCTTTGCCTGAACAGAGGTCCGTGGGGAGTGGGTCCTGCAGGCCCAGCGAATGCAGGCGGAGGTGAAGCAGGGCTTTCCTAGGAGGAAAGGGGATGGCAGGGAAGGCCAGTTGCAGATCTGTGATTTGTGCAGGGACGCTTTTGGGCAAGCGTAGGAGACTGATGGTTTCCCAGGAGCTAGGAAGGAGGCAGGGTGTGATTCAATCTAGAGTGCTGGCTTCAACCTTCGCTAAACATTTCTTTAGCAATTTCTTCAATGTGAAGGACTAGATTGATTGTGAACTTGGTAAGAATGTGAAGGCATTATTTATTTACCGGTGAACTGGTTAAATTACAGTCAATTTTTTTTTGTGGTTGTTTAATAATTTTATTGTGGTGAAATATACGTAACAAAAAAATGCCACTTTAAGTGTACAATTCGGTGACGTTAATTACATTCCCCATATTGTGCTACCACCACCACTATCCATTTCCAAGTGTTCTTCATTACCCCAAATAAACCCAGTACCTCTTAAACAATAACTTCCCATTTCCTCCTTCCACCTGCCCCTGGTTAACTAACAAACTTTGGTCTCCATGCATTTGTCTACTCCAGACACTTCATATGAGTGGGATCATACAGTATTTGTCATTTTGTATGTTAGATATTTCACTCAGCATAATGTTTTCAAGGTTCATCCATGTTGTAGCATGTTCAGGACTTGATTTCCATTGTATAGATATGCCACATTTGTTTATCTTTTCATCTCTTTATGGGGACTTGAGTTGTTCCCAGCTTTTGACTATTTGCAATAATGCCTACACTAACCATGCCCACCGTGTCTTTGTCAGTTGAGGGCTACCACTTAGCCCCTACCATACCAGGGTGTATTCAGCCCTGTTGCAGTTAGGCGTCCTAATTCAGTTACGGCAATTTCCATGGTCAGATCTTACTTACATAAAAATATCAACACAGCAATCTTCAAGGATGCTGGGGCTCCCTTCACAAATCTGGTCCTTGCTGTTTTGGTAAAAGGTGTGTCCTCTGGCACTCCATAGGTGGGTCTGTGGGTCCCACCGGTTAAATCCACTCTAACATGCCAATTTCCCTAAGCATTTGGATACCTTCTTCTACAGTATACCAAGACAGGTCTGGCATTTCAAGCTGATTTTGTGTGGGCCACCACTTAATCCATGCTTCAGCGAACCAACCATATAAACTATTAGTTCCTTTTCTAACCTCTTGAGCTGAAATACTGAATAAAGAATCTGTGCTTACTGGGCCCATATCAGTAAGCTAAGACCTATTCATCTTTATGTTCTTTCACCATTATTCCATACCCTTAATAGCCAGGAGCCACGGCACTGGGACTTAAGTCTAGTTATAGGTGTAGAAGCAAAAATGGGTGTTGGATGTGGGTCCTGGGGACATTCAGCAATGTCTTCTAAGGCATCTGGCTCAGGCTATGCCCAAGGCAATGCCCCAGGCCATATCTCAGAGAATGACTCTTTAGGTACAGCTGGGTTAATCTCATCAGATGGGGGTGGAAGGGATACGGGTTTTACTGGGGAGGGTGGCATAACCAACAAAGATGGAGTAATCTCTTCAAATGGGAGTAAGAGGACTGCTTTCATTGACAAAAGTGACTCAACAGAATTTAGGGGCTCAATGCCTCCAGTTCTTTTTATCTGCCCATATGTCCCTATCCTCCCCCACATGTCTGTCAGTCTGTTGTACTGTGGGGGCTTGTGTGTTGCTGTGATGCTGGAAGCTATGCCACCAGTATTCAGATACCAGCAGAGTCATCATGGAGGACAGGTTTCAGCTGAGCTTCCAGACTAAGACAGAGTACGAAGAAGGACCTAGCAGTCTACTTCTGAAAAGCATTAGCCAGTGAAAACCTTATGAATAGCAGCAGAACATTGTCTGATATAGTGCTGGAAGATGAGCCCCTCAGGTTGGAAGGCACTTAAAAGATGACTGGGGAAGAGCTACCTCCTCAAAGTAGAGTCAACTTTAATGATGTGGATGGAGTAAAGCTTTTGGGACCTTCATTTGCAGATGTGGCGTGACTCAAAATGAGAAGAAACAGCTGCAAACATCCATTAATAATCCAAACCTGGAATGTACAAAGTATGAATCCAGGAAAATTGGAAATTGTTAAAAATGAAATGGAACACATAAACATCGATATCCTAGGCATTAGTGAGCTGAAATGGACTGGTATTGGCCATTTTGAATTGGACAATGATATAGGCTACTATGCTGGGCATGACAACTCGAAGAGGAATGGTGTTGCATTCTTCTTCAAAAAGAATATTTTAAGATGTATCCTGAAGTACAACGCTGTCAGTGATAGGATAATATCCATATGCCTAAAAGGAAGAGCAGTTAATACGACTATTATTCAAATTTACACACCAACCACTAGGGCCAAAGATAAAGAAATAGAAGATTTTTTTCAGCTGCTACAGTCTGAAATTGATCAAATATGCAATCAAGATGCATTGATAATTACTGGCGATTGGAATGCAAAAGTTGAAAACAAAGAAGAAGGATCAGTAGTTGGAAAATATGGCCTCAGTGATAGAAACAATGCCAGAGATCGAATGATAGAATTTTGCAAGACCAACGACTTCTTCATTACAAATACCTTCTTTCACCAACATAAACCGCGACTATACACATGGACTTATCCAGAAGGAACACACAGAAATCAAGTTGACTACATCTGTGGAAAGAGACGATGGAAAAGCTCTATATCATCAGTCAGAACAAGGCCAGGGGCCAAATGTGGAACAGACCATCAATTGCTCATATGCAAGTTCAAGCTGAAACTGGAGAAAATCAGAGCAAGTCCACGAGAACCAAAATATGACCTTGAGTATATCCCACCTGAATTTAGAGACCATCTCGAGAATAGATTCGATGCATTGAACACTAGTAACCGCAGACCAGATGAGTTGTGGAATGACATCAAGGACATCATCCATGAAGAAAGCAAGAGGTCACTGAAAAGACAGGAAAGAAAGAAAAGACCAAGATGGGTGTCAGAGGAGACTCTGAAACTTGCTCTTGAGCATCGAGCAGCTAAAGCAAAAGGAAGAATCGATGAAGTAAAAGAACTGAACAGAAGATTTCAAAGGGCCTCTCGAGAAGACAAGGTAAAGTATTATAATGACGTGCAAAGAGCTGGAGATGGAAAACCAAAAGGGAAGAACACACTCGGCATTTCTCAAGCTGAAAGAACTCAAGAAAAAATTCAAGCCTCGAGTTGCAATAGTGAATTATTCCATGGGAGAAAATATTAAACAATGCAGGAAGCATCAAAAGAAGATGGAAGGAATACACAGAGTCATTATACCAAAAAGAATTAGTTGATATCCAACCATTTCAAGAGGTGGCATATAATCAGGAACTGATGGTACTGAAAGAAGAAGTCCAAGCTGCTCTGAAGGCATTGGCAAAAAACAAGGCTCCAGGAATTGATGGAATATCAACTGAGATGTTTCAACAAACGGATGCAGCACTGGAGGTGCTCACTCGTCTATGCCAAGAAATATGGAAGACAGCTTCCTGGCCAACTGACTGGAAGAGATCCATATTTATGCCTATTCCCAAGAAAGACGATCCAATTGAATGTGGAAATTATAGAACAATATCGTTAATATCACACACAAGCAAAATTTTGCTGAAGATCATTCAAAAACGGCTGCAGCAGTATATTGACAGGGAACTGCCAGAAATTCAGGCTGGTTTCAGAAGAGGACATGGAACCAGGGATATCATTGCTGATGTCAGATGGATCCTGGCTGAAAGCAGAGAATACCAGAAGGATGTTTACCTGTGTTTTATTGATTATGCAAAGGCATTCAGCTGTGTGGATCATAACAAACTATGGATAACACTGCAAAGAATGGAAATTCCAGCACACTTAATTGTGCTCATGAGGAACCTTTACACAGATCAAGAGGCAGTTGTTCAGATAGAACAAGGAGATACTGATTGGTTTAAAGTCAGGAAAGGTGTGCGTCAGGGTTGTAGTCTTTCACCATACCTGTTTAATCTGTATGCTGAACAAATAATCCGAGAAGCTGGACTATATGAAGAAGAACGGGGCATCAGGATTGGAGGAAGACTCATTAACAACCTGTGTTATGCAGATGACACAACCTTGCTTGCTGAAAGTGAAGAGGACTTGAAGCACTTACTAATAAAGATCAAAGACCACAGCCTTCAGTATGGATTATACCTCAACATAAAGAAAACAAAAATCCTCACAACTGGACCAATGAGCAACATCATGATAAACGGAGAAAAGATTGAAGTTCTCAAGGATTTCATTTTACTTGGATCCACAATCAACAGCCATGGAAGGAGCAGTCAAGAAATCAAAAGACGCATTGCATTGGGTAAATCTGCTGCAAAGGACCTCTTCAAAGTGTTGAAGAGCAAAGATGTCACCCTGAAGACTAAGGTGCGCCTGACCCAAGCCATAGTATTTTCAATTGCATCATATGCATGGGAAAGCTGGACAATGAATAAGGAAGACTGAAGAAGAGTTGATGCCTTTGAATTGTGGTGTTGGCAAAGAATATTGAATATACCATGGACTGCCAAAAGAACGAACAATTCTGTCTTGGAAGAAGTGCGGCCAGAATGCTCCTTAGAGGCAAGGATGGCGAGACTGCGTCTTACATACTTTGGACATGTCGTCAGGAGGGATCAGTCCCTGGAGAAGGACATCATGCTTGGCAGAGTACAGGGTCAGCAGAAAAGAGGAAGACCCTCAACAAGGTAGATTGACACAGTGGCTGCAACAATAAGCTCAAACATAACAACGATTGTAAGGATGGTGCAGGACTGGGCAGTGTTTTGTTCTGTTGTGCATAGGGTCGCTATGAGTCAGAACTGACTTGATGGCACCTAACAACAACAACAACAACATGTCCCTATCCCATGTTTCAGGATCCCTTTGCTTCCCAATCATTGCCCTCCCTTTAACTTCATCATCATTCAAGGTCGAAAATTCAGTTGGCGTTGTAATTCAGCCACTCTTATGTTAAGACTATGGGTTTGGTTTTTGGCAAAATCAGCTCTCTTACTACAAGAAATGAGGTGATTTTCAAGGGCACAAGTGGCAACTTTCAGGTCTTTTATGGCTTGAGCTGTGACTCTGAAACCCCGAGCTCAACTCTTTCTTTGACCAGTTTGTCAGGCAAAAGCAGGACCAACCAACGAGCTTCCTATACTTCTCATTCTGACAAAATTGTAGAAAAGTATCAAATATGCAGTGACCCCGAGCCTTTTCTCATACAAATATCTGATCCATTGGTGGTGATATTTTGTGTCTTTCTATTATCACCTCATGCCAATGATTAGCACTGCTCTCTTTACTACCGGAAGCAGAGTCATCAGCCCCTAGACTTGAAAACCAATTCAGAAAATTCATCCTTATAATTTTGTTCCTCTAGTAGTGCTCTCATTACCAAATCTTGTGCTGAGTTTTCTCGAGGAGTAAACCAGTGAAGCTATCTCTTTTTCTCTATCTACCTCTCTGTATCTATCTATCTAGAGAGATGGAGATTTATCTTAAGGAAATGGTTCACGCAGTTTTGGTGGTTGACAAGTCCCAAGTCTGTTCATCAGATGTCAGACTGGAAGCTTCTCCTGACTCTCGTTGTTGCAGGGGCTGACAAACCCAAAATCAGCAGACCAGATGGCAGGTTGTTGGCCTATGGGGCTCTAGGAGCTGGTGTCCCAAATTCTGCAGGTCAGATGGTAGGCTCAAGTCCCAAGGACCAGAGGTCTGATGATGACAGAGCAAACTTTGCCAGAAATCCATATATATTAGATGTAGGCCACATCCCCAAGGAAACTCCCCTTTCAACTGATTGGTTGCTCACGTCAGATCACAAAATGGAGAAAGGAAGATGATTATATTAATATCTACCAAACCACTGAGAATCATAGCCTAGCCAAGTTGACACCTAACCTTAACAGCAATAAATGGTTAGCCAAGGATTCTTTCAGACATGTTGTTTGTGTCAGATCTTGGCCCCTGGGAAGCTTTAAAATCTAGAATTAAATCCTTTAGTTTCTCTTTAGATTTTGGCTGCAACCTCTCTTGCCTGAGACACCAAGGCCAAGGGTTGGTTTGAAAGGAATAAATAGTCAGTGACATCACTACGGGGGTGTAGGGGGTGTGGATTGCACTGGGTGCAACTGTCAGAGGGGTGACACAAAAATGTCTATGAAATTTATTATTTTTATAAAAATATCACTGTAGTTAGTATTAATAATAATTTTTTTTTGTAAGCCTAGCTTATGTCTATCAACATATCTACAAGGCCAAAACTCTATGCTAATTTATTTTTTCAACTTTCTAATGCTCTCCAGTAAGAGCTGTCTTTGTTATCCAATCACATGATGCCTTGAATCCCCTGTTTTCATCGGAACACACAACAAGCATGTGCTGTTTTTTTCATTGCTGCCGGTGTTTTCATAGTTGCTGATTTTGTCAAATTTTCTCATCTTTTAGCTACAATATTGTGGTAATTAGCATGGGGGGTGACATCATGAGTTACCACACTGTGTGACACCAGTCCTAGTGATGCCACTGTAAACAGGGACAAATGTTAAAAAAAAAAAAAAAAATTCATGCTGCTAATTGTGATACCACTGCAATAGTTCAAGCTCTGGACTAAAGGTGATATGGCAAGAAAAAGGAAGTGGCAAAAGGAGGGAATGTCAGTGTCCATTGAGTGGCCGTGTAGCAGAGGGGCAGTGAACAGAGAAATAGGGGTGACTGTTGACACCAGCTCCAGCACTGTCACTGCAGTCCTGGTGTCTTAGGAATTCAGGATAACTTTATGCAGGTCAAGGCCCAATATGGTTTATATTAACTCGGAAGACATCATTTACTTCTTGAAACCAACAGGAGCAAATGACACAATTTCTCTCATTTATTTCAGAAAAAGAAGTTAACTTTAGACTTCAAAACAAAACAAAACAAAACAAAAACCGTTGCTGTTGAGTCAATTCCAACTCATAGTGTTTGTATAATACAGAGTAGAAATACCCCATAGTATTTCCAGTACTGTAATCTTTACGGAAGCAGACTGCCATATCTTACTCCCACAGATTGAAGGGTAGGTTCAAATTGCCGTCCTTTTGGTTAGCAGCCAAGTGCATAACAACTGTGCCACCAGGACTCCTTACTCAGGCTTCAGGGGTCCTAAAATTATAATGTTTTCTCCTGTCTCCTGATTCCATCTTCATTTTCCATCTTCACAGCAACACCCCTCCTCCAATTCTCTGTCCCACAGTAAGCAGAACAAAAGAGGTGGGAAGTACTTGCACTCCTAAAGCCTTATCTTCTTTAAAAACCTCAAACCTGCTTACACATAGTGTGTGTGGGCATCTGTTGGCTGCCCACCAGCACCCATTGCCCAAATTCCTCCTACTGTGGTCACTGCCCACTCATGATTCCCCTCAGCCCCTAGACTCACAGAATCCTCCCTACCTATTGGGGTGCATGTGTTCTTGGGTCAACACCTCTATTTTCATGAAAATATGTACAACAAAACATACTAACTTAACAATTTCTACATGTACAATCCAGCGATGTTGGTTACATTCTTTAAGTAGTGCCACCATTCTCGATATCTTTTTCCAAATTATTTCACCACTGTTAACATAAACTCACTGCCCACTGAGTTTCCCATCTAATGTTTTGAGTTGCTGTTGTCACCTTGATCACATATAGGAATTCTTTAAAACAGCACAGTATTCAAGACCACCAAGGGACCTTTCATAAGGCATTAGATCACCTCTATTACTTAAGCCGAAATTGAGCTAAACTATTGGTTTAAAGATGACTTCAACAGTGAATTGCTTTAATATGGACCCTCTAGTCATGGTCTTCTAACTCCCACAAAATGATTAGGTGGAACTATGCAAATAAAGTGCTTTTGGCCTGCAAGACATTGGACAGTTTTGCTAATGCAAATAAGGTGCATGGAACCCTTGTAGGGAATTATTCAGTTTTGCCATCCACTAGGCTTAAAAGGAGCCAATCCCTGAAGTTGTAGAGGGGAACTCACTACCATCAAGAAGAAGAGCCAGGAGCAGAATGAGTCCTTTGGACATGAGGTTCCTGTGCTGAGAACCTTCTAGACCCAGGGGACAGAGAGAGCTGTAATACTGAATATGGCAGAAGATGGCAGTTGCACTGGGTTGGCAGGCTAGTTTCACCAACTCACAAAGAAAGAAAGCTGAGCACCTTTGAACAGGAGGTTTTGAGCAATCGTTGGAACACTTGCCCAAGCAGAATAAAGGCCAGCAGAATAGAGCAAGAGCCTAGGGCTTTGGGCCAAGGGCTAGAGCCAAGGGCTGAGTGACCACAGCTGAGGGCTAAGACTGAGAGCTGAGGGCTGGTAGCTGAGAGCCCAGGGAGGCCTGACTCTAGGCACAGCCAAGAAGAAGCTATCCTGATTAAAGCACTGTATCCTGAGTTGTTCCTGTTAATTCCAAGTTGATCCTGACCCTCAATTTTAAACTATTTCTTCCCTAAGAAACCCCATAATTACGAGTATGGTCTGTGAGTTCTGTGTGGCCATTACAATGAATTATCAAACTTGGCAGAGAAGTAGAGAGTGCTGTGGGAAGGATGGCTGGTGTTAGAATAGGTAAAAAGGTTGGAGAGTGGAGGTATGCCTGACTCCCACCTTATAGGAATCGGGCTTGGGCTGATGCTGATCTTAATTCTCCCTCTTCCTCCTGAAGTTAGATAAGGTCTTATGCTACACTGTTTTTACAACTTCAGGGGATAATTTCAGTTAAAGTCTTAAAGACTCCCTCAAGACAATAGTTTCAGAGGGCCAGCCAGCATCAATGGATCCAGAAAGTCTGGATTCCATAAGAATTTGAAATTCTGTTTCCCATTTCTCCCCCTTTTGATCAGGATTCTTCTGTAGAATCTTTGATCAAAACGTTCAGTAATAGTAGCCAGGCACCAACCAATTCTAGTCTCTTGGCAAAGGAAAGAGTTGTTCATGGTGGCAATGAGACACGCATTCCAGTTCCTCCTCTGACTCCTGGTTCTCCTTCTTCTGTTTCTTTAGGCGAATAGAGACCAATTGTACCTTGGATGGCTACTGTTACACACTTTTAAGATCCCAGATACTATGTAATGAACTAGGTGGTAAATCAGAAACACTACAGCTGATATTAGCCCGTTTGACTGGAATAGACTGGGACCCCTTTTAAGACAACCCTTCTGTGGCTTTTTGTGAAACGTACATTGTCATGGGTTGAACTGTGTACCCCCAAAATTTGTGTCAACTTGGCTAGTCCATGATTCCCAGTATTGTGATTGTCCACCATTTTGTCATCTGATGTGATTTTCCTATGTGTTGTAAATCCTGTCTCTATGATGTTAATGAGGCATGATGTTAATGAGGCATGATGTTAATGAGGCAGTTATATTAATGAAGCAAGACTCAGTCTACTAGATTAGATTGTATCTTAAGTTAATCTCTTTTGAGGTATAAAAGCAAGAAGCAAACAGAG
This sequence comes from Elephas maximus indicus, assembly GCF_024166365.1. NCBI lineage: Eukaryota > Metazoa > Chordata > Mammalia > Proboscidea > Elephantidae > Elephas > Elephas maximus. The sequence continues at coordinate 62,174,147 of NC_064835.1, forward strand.
ACACCGAAGTACCTCATGTCAACAAGAAAGGAAAGCCTGGAGGGAGTGCATCCTTTGGACTTGGGGTCCTTCCACTGAGAAGCTTCTAGACCAGGGGATGATTGATGACAATAACCTTCCCACAGAACTGACAGAGTGAGAAAGCCTTCCCTGCATCTGGTGCCCTGAATTTGGACCTCTACCTCCTAGACTGTGAGAATAATTTTCTCTTTGTTAAAGCCATCCACCATGGTATTTCTGTTATAGCAGCACTTGATAACTAAGACATACATGTAGTCCCCCCAAAATGTGAGTGAAATGGAAACTGAACAAGCCCCATTTTGACATCCCTTGATACTTGGAAGGCTGGGACACAAGCCCCAGATTTCCTACTGATTATGAACAAGGAAGCATATAGCTTCGTTCATGGCTGGTGACCATTTACATCCTATGAGGTCAGCCAATCTTGGATGAAGTTCATACTGTACACAGTATAGCAGAAAAACTATGACATCAAACCCACCTTAAGGCTACCATGTTTCCACTTCTGTATTTGCATCTCATTGGCATTGAGATGATTTCAACTCACGGCAAACCCATGTGTTACAGGGCAGAATACTCCATAGAGTTTTCTTGGGTGTAATCTTTACAGAAGAAGATTACCAGGTCTTTCTCCCATGGCACCACTGGGTGAGTTCAAACTGCCAACCTATAGGATGGCAGTTATGCACAAACTGTGCCATTCAGGGACCTTTCATAAGCCTCTATCACTTAAGCCAACTTTAGGTGACTTTTCAAAACTTGCAGAATAAAAGCCCTAACTGTCAAATTCAGTGTGTCAATTAAGTTATTCTAGATTTGTGTGACTCCACCATACATTCCTCCCAGAGCCCCATCTGGCGTACTTTCCTGATGGTGGTAACCATGCCTCTAGCATTCGGTGCCCCTTAGACCAACCACAAGACCTAGCACACAGCAGACACTCAACCACTATTTGCTCAATGAATAAATGAATCTTTCAGCTCTGATAAAGTAAATTCAGGTTCATATCAAGAAAGTCAAAAAAATGCAGAAGGAAATGCCTGGGAAAGAAGGAAAACCTGAGTATAAACCAAGTGTACCGGGTTTTGGGGGACAGACCATAAACCTCTGGCCCTTCGGCTTAAATATTAGGTGTCTAGTTGACTGGTTAATATTCAGCTCTTACTAAGAACAGAAACCCTGGTGGCATGGTGGACAGCGGCTCCTTGGAAACTCTATGGGACAGTTCTACTCTGTCCTGTAGGGTTGCTACGAGTCAGAATTGAATTGACGGCAACCAGGTTTTTTTTTTTTTTTTTTAAGGAATACTCAACTGTCCTTTGGAACCTAGTCTGGCAATATCTTGCTTAACACTGAAATGTTTAAAGAAAATATTAAAATGCACAGAAAATAACATAATAATTACCCATGGACTTACCACCCAGAATTTATGTTAGTTAAAACTTACCCCCAAGACCTTGTTGGGTGCCAAAAACCAGGACCCTTAGCAACCTCCACCCACCTGCCCTGGAGAAGGCTTACCTGCCCACAGTGTTTGGATCCCAGCTACCATCCTCCAGCTTGTGGTTTCCAATTAGGAAGGCTGGAGGTCAGCACCTTTTGGGGAAGTCATGATGTTTATCTCCAAATCTGGTCTCTCTCCAGTGTACTCCTAGAGGCTCTTGTCAGAAACCTGACATTCATCTCTGATCCCTTCCTTGTCCTCATCCCCATTCACTTCGTCACTAACTCCTGCCATTTCTGCCTCAAAATGTGCCTCCAAGTGGTCCAGGTCTTATCATCTTGATCACTTCACCCTGGTCCAAGCCACTGTCCTAATTCATAGGACTCTGCTAGACCACATGCCTGGTTTGTGAAAACTAGAACAAGGCACCCCCTTCAGGCAGGTAACTGAAGCCATATGCTTCCTTGCTCACAACCAATGCAGCCCAGTGGATACACAGTGTAGTGAGGAAAGGATGTCTTCGAGCAATAAGAGAAAGGTGCCCTTTCCTTTGGCCAGACTCAGCTCTGTGCCAGGGCCTGTGGCTTGGCCAGTGGAGAAAGGATGATTACAGTTCCCACTTGCCCTCTTTAGCCAGGTGCTCCTGTATGGTTAAGCACCTGCATGTCTGTACCTGGGTGCCTTTCTCTAGCTTGGACTGCTGCACTAGCCTCTGAGAAGTATCTGTTTCCATTCCTGCCTCCTCCAATCCGTTCTTCACACTGTAGATAGAGTGACACACACACAGAGGTACACACACATATGCTCACCCACACCCACACACACACAAACGTGATTGTGTATGGGCGCCTCATTGTCCTCCCCACCACAAACCTGATCTTTTTACTCCCTAGCTGAAAGAATTTCAATGGGTTCTTGTTGCTTTTCAAATAGAGTCTAATCTGCTCATCCTGGACTTTAGACCCTGCGTGGCCAGGCTCTTGCTGTCCAGTATTGAGTAGTGCCTGCATATTGTATAGAGCCATCTGTAAACTATACACCAGTTTTCTCTTCCTCAGTCAGCTGATCGTAAGGATCTCCCCATGAGGCCATAGGTGCAGACTGTGTGAAGGAAGGAATGGGAACCATGGGTATTTGGCCCACTTCCACATGTAACTTACTTGTGTCTTCAGGTCTTGCTTGAATCTGATCTCATGAATACCACTTTAATTAAATAATGGAGTGCTGCTGTGCACTTCCAACTTCATGACTCTGTGGGTCAGACAACACCCAATTCATGATGGGCAGCTCTGCCTGCATAGTAACTTGATGGGCCAGGGTTAAGTGTTCAGTCTCTACAAAAGCCCAAAAGCTGTTTCTTAAAAGGGGAATATTTATCTTCAGAGGATGGCAGAGCCTCACTCCAAAATCCTAAGGATTTGTGCTATGATTCACCAATATGGGCCTCACAAGGACTCCAAACACCAATTCTCTCTCCCACTGACAATTCAAGCACCATTGGATCAGCTGGATTGTATGGTCCCATTGGCAGAACAGCTTGCGCAGCAGCCTGAACCTGTTGCAGAGCCTTTTCTTCTGGGCCCCACTCCAAACCAGCAGCTTATTGAGTCACTTGATACGTAGGCCAGAGTAGCACACCCAGATAAGGGATATGTTGCCTCCAAAATCCAAAGAGGTCTACCAGGCATTTTTCCTCCTTTTTAGTTGTAGGAGGAGCCAGATGTAACAACTTACCCTTCAGTTTAGAAGGAATATTTTGATGTGCCCCACAGCACTGGACCACAAGAAATTTCATGCAAATGTGTTAATAGAGTCATAGATACTTATTCCTTACTAGGTCCAGCCAACATAATGTCACAAATGTAACGGACCAGTGTGATGTCTTATGGAAGGGAAAGGTGATCAAGGTCCCTGTGGACTAAATTATGACATAGCGAGGGAAAGTTGACATACCCTGAGATAGACAGTGAAGGTGTCCAGCTAAAGGCAAACTGCTTCTGGTGTTACTTGGAAACTGGAATTGAGAAAAAGGCATTGGCCAGATAGCTGCGTACCAGCTGCATACCAGGTACCAGGGGATGTTTTAATTTGCTCAAGCAGTGAAACCACATCTGGAACAGCAGCTACATTGGAGTCAACACCTGGTTAAGTTTACAGTAATCCACTGTGATTCTCCAAGATGTATCTTTTTTTTTGCACAGGCCAAATAAGTGAGTTCAATAGGGATGTGTTCAAAATTAGTTCATCAGCCCTGCATTCTTCAAGTATTTGATAGTGGCACTAATCTCTGCAGTCCCTCCAGGAATGTGGTATTAAAAAAAAAAAAAAAAGTATTAGCTTACTGTTTTTCCGGGTATGGGCAGTTCTAAGGCTTCCGCTTGTCTTTTCCTACTATAATAGTCCTTACTCCACATGTCAGGGGTCCAATATGGGGGTTCTGCTGGTTGCTGAGTATGTCTATTCCAATTACACATTCTGGAACTGGGGAAATCATTACAGGATGGGTCCAAGGACCCACTGAACCCACTGTGAGATGGACCTGAGCTAAGACTCCATTAATAACCTGACATCCATATGCCCTTACTCTGACTGATGGGCCAGAGTGACATTTTGGGTCTTCTGGAACCAGTGTCACTTCAGAGCCAGTGTTCAGTAATCCCCCAAAAGTCTGATCATTTCCATTTTCCCAATGAATGGTCTCTGTTGTAAAAGGCCATAGATCCCTCTGTGGAAGACTGGGAGGAAGATTCACACTATAAGTTTGTGGCAGTGCAGTGAGGTCACTTCTCAATGGACTGGGCCTCCCCTTCACTCAAGGAGTTCTGGGTCTGTAAACTGGCTCAGGTCTGGGAATTGATTGGGATGTGGTGACTATTCTGGTGATGCAAATTAGGCTGCCATTCACTTAACCTAGAATTATTCCACTTGTGAAAAGCAAGTAAATATTTAGTATAGTGATTACTGATTTTCATATGCTGTCCATTACACTAACCACACCCACCTTGTCTTTGTCGATTCAGTGCCACTTAGCCCTTACTACCATGGGGCCCAATACTCCCCTCCCCCATTGTAGTTAGGAGTCTTAATTCAGTTAGGACAGTTCCCACTGTCAAATCTGACTTACCTAAAATAGCAATCACAGCAGTCTTCTAGGATGCTGGGGTTCCCTTCATAAATTTGGTCTTCACTGTTGTGGTAAAAGGCATGTTCTCTGGGCACTCCATGGGCGGGTCTGTGGGCCCAACCTGATAAATCCATTCCTACATGCCAATATCCATTTTTTTTTTTTGTATACCTTCTTCTACAGTATACCAAGGCAGGTCTGGCATTTCAACTTTAGTTCAGGCCACCGCTTAATACATGCTTTAGTGAACCAAACATATAAACTTCCTGGGCTGAAACATTGAAGATTCTCTGCTTACCAGGCCCATATTAATAAACTCAGACCAATCCAACTTTATGTTCCTTGCACCATTATTCCATACCCTCAATAGACATTCTCACACAAATTTCCCAGGTTTCGGTTGCTTTATATTAGAAAAATCAAACAGGTCTTTTGGAGTGCAGCATACCAACTACTAGATCACAATTTGTACTTCACCTTTTGGGGCTTGCTGGGACTTAATCTAGGTATAGGTCTGTCAGCCCCCATGTGTCTGTCAGTTTGTCATACCTTGGGGGCTTGCATGTTGCCGTGACACTCGAAGCTATGCCACCGGTATTCAGATACCAGCAGGGTCACCATGCAGGGTCACCATGGAGGACAGGTTTTAACTGAACTTCCAGACTAAGACAGACTACGAAGAAGGACCCAGTGGTCTGCTTCTGAAAAGCATTAACCAGTGAAAACCTTATGAATAGCAGCAGAACACTGTCTGATATAGTGCCAGAAGATGAGACCCCCAGGTTGGAAGGCACTCAAAAGGTGACTGGGAAGAGCTGCCTCCTCTAAGTAGAGTCGATCTTAATGATGTGAATGGAGTAAAGCTTTCGGGATCTTCATTTGCTGATGTGGTACGACTCAAAATGAGAAGAAACAGCTGTAAACATCCATTAATAATCAGAATCTGGACTGTACAAAGTATGTATCTAGGAAAATTGGAAATCATCAAAAATGAAATGGAACACATAAACGTTGATATCCTAGGCATTAGTGAGCTGAAGTGGACTGGTATTGGCCATTTTGAATTGGACAATCATATAGTCTACCATGCTGGGAATGACAACTTGAAGAGGAATGGCGTTACATTCATCTTCAAAAAGAACATTCCACGATCTATTCTAAAATACAACACTGTCAGTGATAGGATCATATTCATACACCTACAAGAAAGACCAGTTAATACGCCTACAAGAAAGACCAGCTATTATTCAAATTTAGGCACCAACCACTAAGGCCAAAGATGAAGAAACTGAAGATTTTTATCAGCTGCTGCAGTCTGAAATTGATCTAACATACAATCAGGTTGCATTGATAAGTACTGGTGATTGGAATGTGAAAGCTGGAAACAAAGAAGGATGGGTAGTTGGAAAATATGGCCTTAGCGATAGAAACAATGCTGAAGATCAAATGATAGAATTTTGCAAGACCAATGACTTCTTCATTGCAAATACCTTTTTTAACGAACATGAACGGTGACTATACGCATGGATCTCGCCAGATAGAATACAGAGGAATCAAATCAACTACATCTGTGGAAAGAGACAATTAGAAGAGCTCAATATTACCAGTCAGAACAAGGCCAGGGGCTGACTGTAGAACAGAACACCATTTGCTTATGTGCAAGTTCAAGTTGAAACTGAAGAAAATCAGAGAAAGTCCACAAGAGCCAAAATATGATCTTGAGTATATCCCACCTGAATTTAGAGGCCATCTCAAGAATAGATTTGACATGTTGAATGCTAATGACCAAAGACCAGACAAGTTGTGGAATGACATCAAGGACATCATACATGAAGAAAGTAAAAGGCAATTGAAAAGGCAGGAAAAAAAGGAAAGACCAAGATGGTTGTCAGAGGAGACTCTGAAACTTGCCCTTGAATATGGAGGAGCTAAAGAAAAAGGAAGAAGTGATGAAGAAAAAGAACTGAATATAAGATTCCAAAAGGCATCTCAAGAAGACAAAGTGAAGTATTATAATGACATGTGCAAAGAGCTGGAGATAGAAAACCAAAAGGGAAGGACACACTCGGTGTTTCTCAAGCTGAAAGAACTGAAGAAAAAATTCAAGCCTTGAGTTGCAATACTGAAAGATTCTATGGGGAAAATATTAAATGATGCAGGAAGCATTAAAAGAAGGTGGAAGAAATACACAGAGACATTATACCAAATAGAATTAGTTGATGTTCAACCATTTTAAGAGGTGGCATATGAACAGGAACTGATGGTACTGAAGGAAGAAGTCCAAGCTGCCCTGAAGGCATTGATGAAAAACAAGGCTCCAGGAATTGACAGAAAAGCAATTGAGATGTTTCAACAAATAGATGCAGTGCTGGAAGTGCTCACTCGTCTGTGTCAAGAAATTTGGAAGACAGCTACCTGGCCAAACGAAAAGAAGAGATCGATATTTATGCCTATTCCCAAGAAAGGTGATCCAACAAAATTCAGGAATTATCGAACAATATTTTTACTGGGTTTATCATTAATATCACATGCAAGCAAATTTTGCTGAAGATCATTCAAAAGTGTCTGCAGCAGTATATTGGCAGGGAATTGCCAGAAATTCAGGCCAGATTCGGAAGAAGATGTGGAACCAAGGATATCATTGTTGATGTCAGATGGATCCTGGCTGAAAGCAGAGAATACCAGAAAGATATTTACCTGTGTTTTGTTGACTACGCAAAGGCGTTCGACTGTGTGGTTCATAACAATTTATGGATAACATTGCAAAGAATGGGAATTCCAGAACACTTAATTGTGCTCATGAAGAACCTGTACATAGATCAAGAGGCAGTTGTTTGAACAGAACAAGGGGTTGCCGAGTGGTTTAAAGTCAGGAAAGGTGTGCATCAGGGTTGTATTCTTTCACCATACCTATTCAATCTGTATGCTGAGCAAACAATCCGAGAAGCTGGACTATATGAAGAAGAACGGGGCATCAGGATTGGAGGAAGGCTTATTAACAACCTGTGTTATGCAGATGACAGAACCTTGCTTGCTGAAAGTAAAGAGGACTTGAAGCACTTATTGATGAAGATCAAAGACCACAGCCTTCAGGGTGGATTGCACCTCAACATAAAGAAAACAAAAATCCTTACAACCGGACCAATAAGCAACATCATGATAAATGGAGAAAAAATTGAAGTTGTCAAGAATTTCATTTTACTTGGATCTACAATCAACAGCCATGGAAGCAGCAGTCAAGAAATCAAAAGACGCATAGCATTGGGCAAATCTGCTGCAAAGGACCTTTTTAAAGTGTTGAAAAACAAAGATGTCACCTTGAAGACTAAGGTGCACCTGATCTGAGCCATGGTATTTTCAATCACATCATATGCATGTGAAAGCTGGACAGTGAATAGAGAAGACCGAAGAAGAATTGACCCCTTTGAATTGCGGTGTTGGTGAAGAATATCGAATATACCATGAACTGCCAAAAAAACGAACAATCTGTCTTGGAAGAAGTACAACCAGAATGCACCTTATGAGCAAGGATGGCGAGACTGTGTCTTACATAGTTTGGACGTGTGGTCAGGAGGGATCAGTTCCTGGAGAAGGACATCATGCATGGTAAAGTACAGGGTCAGCAGAAAAGAGGAAGACCCTCAACGAGATGGACTGTCATAGTGGCTGCAACAATGGGCTCAAGAGTAACAAGGATTGTAAAGAATGGCACAAGACCAGGCAGTGTTTTATTCTGTGGTACATAGGGTCTCTATGAGTCAGAACCAACTCGTTGGCACCTAACAGCAATAACTTAGGTCTAGAAGCAAAAATGGGTCTTGGGGGTGGGTCCTGGGAACATTTAGTAATGTCTTTTAAGGCATCTGCCTCAGGCAGTACTCCAAGCAACATCCCAGGCAATACCTCAGATAAAGACTCTACAGGCAAGGCTAGGTTAATCTCATCAGGTGGAGGTGGAAGGGATAATGGTTTTACTGTGGAGCGTGGTTTAGCCAACAAAGATGGAGTAATCTCTTCAGATGGGAGTAAGAGGTCTGGTTCTGTTGGCAAGAGTGATTCAACAGGATTTAGGGGCTCAGTGTCCCCAGCTGCCCTATTACCTGCCCATATGTCCCTATCCCAAGTTTCAGGATCCCATTTCTTCCCAACCAATGCCCTCACTTTAACTTCAGACACCACTCAACTTTGGGAATTTAATCATTGCTGTAATTCATCCATTCTTAAGACTGAGTTTGGATTGGCAATGTCAGCTCTGGTATTACAAGAAATAAGACTTTCTTTCAGGGCACAAGTGGCAACTTTCAGGTCCTTTATGCAGAAACTGAGCTATGACCCTGAAGCCCTGAATTCATATCGTTCTTTCCTCACTTTTTTCTATTGAAAGTGTTACCAATTACCAATATGACACAAAGGGTCCTTGTCTTTACCCAAGTAAGAATACATGCAAAAGACAAACTTTATCTTCAGCAAGCTTTATTTTGCTTGAGTCAAGTAAAAGGAGTCAGCGGAGATCTAAGCCTCTCCAAAAGACTGACCCCAAAAGGGAAGCAAGACTAGGGCTTATATGGGTTTGGTGGAGACAATAGAGTAATGACTGTTTAGTGGATTTCTTTCAAGGGGTGGGTACTTCTCAGAATGGTGGTGCATGTTAATTAGATCGCCCTTGCATCTGGAATTCAAGATGGAACCTGCTGATATTCAAGATGGAGCCCTCTTGGCAGCCCTTGGCATCACTTATTATGGGATATAGCGCAAGTACACTGATCTTTGGCACTACGTCATCATCTTCGACTCATAGTGACCCTATAGGACAGAGTAGAACTGCCCCATAGAGTTTCCAAGGAGAGCCTGGCGGATACCAACTGCTGGCCCTTTGGTTAGCAGCCACTACACCACCAGGGTCGCTATGAGTAGGAATTGACTCCATTGCACTGGGTTTGGTTTTTTTTTTTTTGGTCATCATCTTCGGAGGGCCAAGAAAGGTTAAGCAGCGGTCACACTTTGTTCTTCTGTGCATGCGGGAAACTGTAAAGGGGGAAGGGACTAGAAAAACACTAAGAAGCAGATAGTAATTCATCCTCACCCTTATATCATGTTGACAGGATGTGGTTCCTGTTTACCCAAAGTCTAGATGGTAATCTTTTAACATCTCTTTTGTTCCACCAGCACAGTTAACCGTATCTGTCTCAAAAGCAGGAACAAACAACCATTTTCCCTATACTTCTCATTCTAACAAAACTGTAGAAAAGTATCAAACATGTAATCACGGAGAGCCCTGTCTTTCACAAATATTTGATCCATTTGTGGTGATATTTTACATACTTCTATTATCACCTCAGTCCATGGATTTGAAGTGCTGTTTTTATTGCTGGAGGCAGAGTCATTAGCACCTTTAAGACTAGCCAGACTTGACAACCAATTCAGAAAACTCACACTTATGACTTTGTTCCTCTAGAACCACTCTAAGTACCTAATGTCTTAGACTGGGTTCTCTAGAGGAGCAGAAGCAGTGAAGCACTATATCAACAGGGAACTGCCAGAAATTCAAGCCAGATTCAGAAGAGGACATTGAATGAGGGATATCATTGCTAATGTCAGATGGATCTTGGCTGAAAGAGAATACCAGAAGGATGTTTATCTGTGTTTTATTGACTATGCAAAGCATTTGACTGTATCATCATAACAAATTGTGGATAAGACTGTGAAGAATGGGAATTCCAGAACACTTAATTACGCCCATGAGAAACCCATACATAGACCAAGAGGCAGTCATTCGAAAAGAACAAGGGGATACTGTGTGGTCTAAAATCAGGAAAGGTGCACATCAGGGTTGTACCCTTTCCTTTCACTATGCTTATTCAATCTGTATGCTGAGCAAATAATCCAAGAGTCTTCACTCATATGAAGAAAAATGTGGCATCAGGATCGGAGGAAGACTCATTAACAATCTGTGATATTCAGATGCTACAACATTGGTGCTGAAAGTGAAGAGGATTTGTAGCACTTTCTGATGAAGATCAAAGACCACAGCCTTCAGTATGGATTACACCTCAACATAAAGAAAACAAAAACCCTCATATCGGGGCCAATAAGCAACATGATGATAAATGGAGAAAATATTAAAGTTGTAAAGGATTTCATTTTTACTTGGCTCCACAATCAATGCCCATGGAAGCAGCAGTCAAGAAATCAAAAGAAGAGGAATTGATGCCTTTGAATTATGGTGTTGGCGAAGAATATTTAACATACTGTGGACTGCCTGAAGAACAAACAAATCTGTCTTGGAAAAAGTATAGCCAGAATGCATCTTAGGAGCAGGGATGGTCACAGGGATGCAGACCACATAGGGTGACACTGTCAGAGGGTGTGACACCAAAATGACTGTCTATAAAATTTTCACTCAGTATTTCAGCAGAAATTTTATTTTTTATAAAAATATCCCTGTAGTTACGTAAACAACAATTTTTCTTTTTCGCAAGCATATGTAACTGCAAGGCTAAAACTCTATGCTGGTTTACTCTTTGAACCTTCTAATGTGTGCCTGTCCTAGCTGTCATTATTACCCAATTGCAGTGACCTTTCGAATCACGTCATAAGCACGTGCTGGTGTTTTCATTGCTTCTGGTGTTTCAATAATCACTGATTTTGCCAAGTTTGTGATGTTTTAGCTACAATATTGTGGTAATTAGCATTGAGGGGGGAGGTGACACCATGAGGTACTGCAGTGGGTGACACCAACCCTAGGGATGCCACTATAGACAGGGAAATCATTTGGAAAAAATTCATCTGGTTAACATTTCACATATCATCTAAACGTGGATACCACTGTAATAGTTCTAGCTCTGGACTGGAGGGCGATATGGCAAGAAAGAGGAAGGGGCAGAGGAGGAAATGTCAGCATTCGTTGACTGGCAGAGGGGCAGTGTGGCAGAGGGGCAGTGAAAGGAGGGTGAAAGGTGACCGCTGACACCACCTCCAGTGCTGTCACTGCAGCCCTGGAGTCTTAGGAACTCAGGATAACTGTATGCAGGCCAAAGTCCAGTCTAGTTTATATTAACTTGGAAAATGTCATTTTCTTCTTGAAACCAACAGGAGTAAATGACAACTTCTCTCATTTATTTCAGAAAATGAAATTAACTGAGACTTCAAGACCAAAAACTCATTGCTGTTGCTGTTGAGTCAGTTCTGCCAGGAAGAAGCTGTCTGATTGAAGCACTGTATCCTGAGTAGTTCCTGTTACATCCAAGTTGATCCTGATCCTGTGTTGTAACCTGTTACTTCCCTAATAAACCTCATAATTGTGAGTATGGTCTTTGAGTTTCGTGTGGCCATTACAACAAATTATTGAACCCAATGGAGAAGTACACTATGGGAGGGAAGGCTGGTATTAGGATTAGTTAAAAGGTTGGCGAATGGAGGTATTTCTGACCTCCACCTCATAGGGTTCAGCCTTAGGCTGATGTTGATCTTGATTCTCTCTCCTCCTCCTTAAGTTAGATGAGGTCTTATGCCATGCTGTTTTACAACTTCAGAGGGTAGTTCAATGATTCCAGAAAGTCTGAATTCCATGAAAATTTTAAGTTCTACTCCCCATTTCCCCCTCTCTTGATCAGAATTCTTCTATAGAACCTTAATCAAAACACTCGGCAATAATAGCTGGCAATTATCCAGTTCTGGTCTCTTGGCCTAGGAGGCAATGGTTCATGGTGGCAATTAGACATACATTCCAATTCCTCCTCCAACTCCTGATTCTCCTTCTTCCTGTGCTGTTCTAGGGGAATAGAGACCAACAGTACCTCAAATGGCCACTCACAAATTTTAAGGCCCCAGGTACTACACGATGAACTAGGAGGTAGAACAGAAGCACTAAAATCAACATAAGACCATTTGAGGGTAGTGGGTCAGGACCCCTTTTAAGATAACCCTTCTGTGGCTCCTTCTGTGAAATGTACATCTAGTCCCCAGAAAATGTGAGTACATGTGAAACTGAAGAAGTCCATTTTGACACCCCCTGACAGTTGGAAGGCTGGGGCATAAGCCTTAGATTTCCTACTTGTTATAAACAAGGAAGTGTATAGCCTCAGTCATGGCTGGAGAACATCTTATAATCTATGAGGTTAGCCATTCTTGGAAAAACTGCTACATCAAACCAACCTTAGGCCTATACTATCTTTACTTCTGTACTTTGCAGTTTCAGAAGCCATTAACCCATTGGCATTGAGATGATTCCAACTCATAGCAACCTCATTTGTTACAGAGCAGAACTACTCCGTAGAGTTTTCTTGGCTGTAATCTTTACAGAAGTAGATTGCCAGGACTTTCTTCTGTGGCATCACTGGGTAGGTTCAAACTGCTAACCTTTAGGGTGGCAACCATGCACCATTAGATGACCTCCATTACTTAAGCCAACTTTAGGTAACTTGAAAACTTGCAGTATAAAAGTTGTAACTGTCAAATCCACCGTTCCAATAAAGCTTTCTGGATTTGGGTGACTCCACTGTACATTCCTCCCAGAGTCCCAACTGGTGTACTCTCCTGATGGTGGCAACCATGTCCCAAACATCTGGTGTCCCTTAGACCAAGCACAAGGCTTGGCCCACTGAAGGCACTCAACCACTATTTGTTGAAGGAATAAGTGAATCTTTCAGCTCTGATAAAAGAAACTCAGGTTCCTATCAAGAAAGCCACAAAAATGCAGAAGGAAATGCCTGGGAAAGAAGGAAAGCCTGAGTATTAACCAAGTGCTTTGGGTTTTGGGGAAGCCACAGAACCCTGGCTACAATACAAGAAGCAGACCACAACCCTCTTGCCCTTCAGCTTGAATATTAAGTTTCTTCTCGACTTGTTGGAGGGGCCCTGGTGGTGCAATTGTTAAGCACTGGCCTAGTAAACAAAACATCGCCCACCAGCTGTTCCTTGGGAGTAAGATGTGGCTGTCTGTTTCCCTAAAGATTTACAGCATTGGAAATCCTTTGGGGAAGTTCTACTCTTCCCTACAGGGTCACTATGAATTGGAGTCGATAGAGGCCCTGTAGGACAGGGTAGAATTGCCACACGGGATTTCTAAGGCTGTAAATCTTTAGGGAAACAGACAGCCACATCTACTCTTGCCGAGCAGCTGGTGGCAGGGCTGGGGCACTGGTGGCACTGTGGTTAAGAGCTCAGGCTGCTGACCAAAATGTCCGCAGTTCAAATCCACCAGTCATTCCTTGGAAACCCTGTGGGGCAGTTCTACTCTGTCCTATAGGGTTATTGTGAGTTGGAATCAATTTGATGACAACGGTTTTGGTAGATGGCAGTTGGTTTGGTTTGTTTATTTATTTTGAGTCAACTCGTTAAAATTGACTCTCCTGAGGAATACACAACTGTACTTTAGAACCTAGTTCAGGAATGTCTTGCTTAACATTGAAACACACAAACATGCCCACACAAAAGGGTGAGTGTACTTGCATGCCTCACCCTGCTCCCTCACACACACACCTCTGGTCTTGTTTCTCCCTAGCTGAAAGAATTTCAATGGCTTCTTGTTTCATTTTAAATAGAGTCCAATCTGTTCAACCTGGACTTTAGGCCCTGCATGACCAGACCCTGCTGTCTTGCCAGCCATATCTCGCCCCAATGTCTCCCTCACTTGCTGCTTCCAGCCATGTCAGCCAGTTCAGTCAGCTCCCCCTGAAAGCCATGGCTTCCTCTGGCCTCAGGGTCTTCACGCTTCTTTTCCCTCCTCTCGAAATGCCCCCCTCACTTGCCTGGCTCAGCCCTACCTCTCCTTCTGGTCTTTGCCCAAGTGTTCTCCTGGGAAAACCCTCCTTATACGCTTTGGAGCAGCCCACCCATCTCCCTCCCTGCCTTTGCCCTGGTCGTCAGGAGGCACCCCTGTCTCCTAGTGGGCCACGAGCTGCGCTAGGAGCTTCTGAAACGTCAGAAGCCATGCCTACCGTGTTCTCTGTCTTATCTGAAGTGCCCACATGGTGCCTAACCCAAAATAACTATTATAGAAATGTTACAAATAAGTGCTTTATTATAATTGTGATGCTGGCTTCAGGAAGACATGACAGGATAAGTCTAGGGGCTTACATGGTCTTGAGGTGAGGGAACATGGACAGAAGAAGAAGGCAACTTTTGGAAGGGAAACACCCCTCCAGTAGCACGAAAGTTCCATGGGAAAGTTTTTTTTTTTTTGGCTTATTTTAGCTACACCCTCAGAGCAAAATATTTAGCAGCTTTATGGCAGAAACTCTAACCAACAGCCTGAAACAACCAGACATTCAGTAGTGTTTATCAGCTGTATGACAACATTGCTCCAAGCCTAAAATGACACTAGCATAGAGTGAGTGCATCACATGTAACTGTTGAATGAATGAATGGGGCTTCACTTATTTCCAGCATTCTGTGGAGTATCTCTAACAGGTGCCTCCTGCACTGGCTACACCCATTTCTCTGGTCCAGCTCCTCCCTACCCACGGTCCCCTTTTTTCCCACCCCACCCCCGCCACTGTTCTGGCCACACAAAAACAGAGCTGTGTCTCTGCAGAGTCCACAGGGGAGGACAGCATGGAAGTGGAGCCAAGTGAGGTGAGGGCAGGGAACTGCATACGATCCATTTTCTTGGGCCAGACAGAGTCTTGGCAGGGAGAAGCCCATGTGAAGGGCCCTATGTGCCAGGCGTGAAGCTGAACTCTGGCCTGTGATAGATGACAGAGCACAGGGTGAGGGGTGTGTTCCCCAGGTTCTTAGCAGCTGTGAGAAGGGACAAGCGAGAATGGACAACAGAGCCCACTAGGTGCTGGCTAGGAGATGAATCGCAATGGAAACCTGGGAGAAGGGGTCACAGGTCTTTCTCAGGGTTAGGGTGCTGAGCTGTGCCAGACCCTGCTTCCCGTTCTCCAGGCTAATGCCCCAGGGGATCACCGAGGGGAAGCGGAATGGGCTCTCTGCTCTGCGATAGCACAGCTCTTTGACCCTGGGGTTGATGATTATCAAACATCCAGGAAGCAGCCAATGAGGAGACCCCCAAGGGCTACCTTAAGAGGTGGAGCTGCCCTGAGCAGTTTCTCCTGGATACAGTCAGAGTCTAAGGACACTCAAGGCTCTTTTGGTGGCAGGTAAGAGGATTTGAGTGGAAAGGCATGCTCTGAGTGTGCACCTGGAGTCCTGGGACTTTCTTCTGTACCTCAAAGTCAGGCCATTTTTGGTGTTTGTCTCCTATGCCACCTCAGCAGCTTCAAAATCTGCAATTAAGCGGATAAAGCTTTTGCTGAAACTTGTGCTTGCAAACACAGAATTTCTGTGATGTCTGGTTCCTGGGAGAGGGACCAAGGACCTCTGGATCTGCACGGTGCCACCCCAATGTTCCAGGAAGGTGAGAGAGCCAGTAAAGGATGAAAAAGTGTAGTGGGGACATTACTAAAACTATTGAGCGTTGACTTTGTGCCATTACTTTATACAGATTATTTTATTAAATCCTTAAAATACTCCAAGGAGTCAGGGTTCTTTACTCTGTTCAACAGACAAAGAAACCAAGGCTCAGAGTGTTTAAGTGACCTGTCCAAGATCACACAGCTAGATGGGGATGGAGTCAGGATTCAAATCCAGACCTTTCTGATTCTTCCCTTCTCCCAGGATTGGTGGCCTGCTTCCTCTAGGGCAAAAGCAGAAAGACACACCATTGACCAGGGTCTGCCTGGTCCTGGGAGGCTGGGAGCTATTGGTGGGAGAGATGGGGGGCAACTCACATGGCTTCCTCTCTCCTCCCCAGGGCTGCCTTGGTCTTTCTCATGGACTTTGAAATTTCAGACAGAGGACTACCTATGGCTCCTTATCACATCCGCAAGTACCGGGAGAGTGACCACAAAGAGGTTATAGAATTGTTCTCCGTGGGGATGACTGAGAACATCCCTGCCACCTTCCGCCACTTGCTGAGGCTGCCCCAAACCTTGGTGCTATTATGTGGGGGGCCCCTCACCCTATTCCTGGTTTCTGGCTCCTGGCTCCTGGCCCTCATGGCCAGCCTTGCCCTTCTTGCAGTCCTGAGGTTCCTTGCCAAGTATCCCTGGACTGAATATATAGCCATGTCTTTGAATACAGACATGTCTGACATCACCAAAACCTACCTCAGCAAGCAGGGTTCCTACTTCTGGGTGGCTGAGTGTGAGGAGCAGGTGGTGGGCATGGTGGCATGTCTGCCAGCTGAGGATTCAACCTTGGAGAGGAAGCAGTTGGAGCTATTACACTGTCTGTGGCCTTGGAGCACCGTGGTCAGGGGATGGCGAAAGCCCTGGTCAGGATGGTCCTCCAGTTTGCCCGGGAGCAAGGCTACAGTGAGATCATTCTGTCTACCACTGCAGTACAGTACTCCGCAATTGGCCTTTATCAGAGCCTCGGCTTCCAGAAGGTTCATGAGTATTTCTTTTCCACGGGCTTTAGGATAACCTCTGTTGCTACAATTCGTTTTATCTACTGCCTTCCCTCGCCTCAGGTCTGTCAGGCACCTCAGCAAGGCGGGGGACTGTGATCTGATTTGTTGTGTATTTGTCAGGACAGGATGGACTCTGCTGTAGTAACAAGCAAGCCCTGATGTCTCTGCGCTATGACACAATAAAAGTGTATTGCTCATTCACATCAGCACCCAGTTTGGATGATGTTAGGGTGGCACGGGGAGCTCTGCTCCATTGAATCTTTTTCTGTTGCCTTTGTTTCATTTATCTGTTATTGATGTTAGTGCTGTCAAGTCAGTTCCTACTCACAGTGACTATGCACAACAGAACGAAGCACTGCCCAGTCTGGCACTATCCCCACAATCATTGTTATGTTTGAGCCCACTGTTGCAGCCACCCTGTCAATCCATCTTGTTGAGGGTCTACCTCTTTTTTGCTGACCCTCTACCAAGCATGATGTCCTTCTCCAGGGACTGATCCCTCCTGACAACATATCCAAAGTATGTGTGATGAAGTCTCGCCATCCTCACTTCTAAAGAGCATTCCTCCAAGACAGATTTGTTCATTCTTCTGAAGTACATGGTATATTCAATATTCTTTGCTAACACCATAATTCAAAGGGATCAATTCTTCAATTTTTCTTACTCATTGTCCAGCTTTCACATGCATATGAGGCGATTGAAAATATCATGTATTGGATCAGGTGCACCTTAGTCCTCAAAGCGACATCTTTGCTGTCAGTTTATTGTACTGTGGTGGCTTGCGTGTTACTGTGGTGCTGGAAGTTATGCCACTGGTATTTCAAATACCAGCAGGGTCACCATGGTGGACAGGTTTCAGCAGAGCTTCCAGACTAAGACAGACTAGGAAGATGGACCTGGCAATCTACTTCTAAGAAAGCTGGCCATTGAAAACCTTATTTTATTCATTTATCTAGTCCCACAATAATGATCCTTAAAAGCAGCCACAAGACAATAAGGCACATTTATTTAGCTCACAAGCCTGTGGGTCAGCAACTTAGGCTGGGCCTGACTGGAATTGCTTTGGTCTCAGAGAGCCTTGCTCACATGTCGGGGGGTTGGATGAAGTGACAGTGTGACTGGGCCTGACTCATTTTCCAGAAGACTGCTCAGGCATGGTTTGTTTCTCTAATTGTGGTGAAAAAAAAAAAAGAAAATGCATACACACAAATATATATATATATAAACCATTTGCCAATTGAACACTTTTTACACGTGTCATTCAGAGACATTGATTATGTTCATCACGTTGTACAACCACCACCACTACCCTTTTCCAAATCATTCCACCACCTGAACAGATAGTGTCAGGCACGTTTTTAAGGTAATTGTGAGGAGCAAACAGGGAAGTAGAAACAAGCAAGTACCTTTTCAGGGCTCTGTAGGTGTCACATCTTCTAGCAAACCAGGCTCAGGGGGAGAAAGAGGCTCTGCTCTTACAGGCCAGAGCCTGAGGTGGGCAAGGAAGGAACAAGCATAACAGTGTCCTAAGTGTGGGGATGGGGGAAATACTGGGCTCCCAACCTGTTCATCGGTGGAGGGCCTCCCAGAGGGGGCAGGGCTTCAGCTGGGAGAACTGGGAGCCTGGAACAGAGCTTGTCTGTCCCCTGCTCCACTCCCTGCAGCACTGTCCGGCCACACTGAGCAGCTTCCAGTTCTTTCAATAAACTCAGCTCTCTCTGCTGGAGGCCTGCAGCTGCTTCCTCTCTCCTCCTTCCCTGCCCCTTTTTGTCTGTTTAGCCCCTCCATTGTCAGCTAAGTGGCAGGGATACCTGGGTTGGGAAGGTAGCTTCTGACCTCAGAGGAAGTAGTTCATCCTGATTTTATCCTGGCCATTACTGCCATTTAGTCCCTTGCTATTCCAAGTGTGGTCCTAGACCAGCAGCAGCAGTGATGACAGGCAGCTTGTGAAAAAGGAGTGTGGCCCCAGCCCAGACCTGGGGATCATGGTGTGCACTGTAACACGCCCCTGGAGTGTCCTCTGCCCATTTAAGTCTGAGAAGTGCTGATGTAGAATAAAGAAGAACTTCTGGCTTGTTTCCAATGAAAATAGAATTTGAAGCTTATTATGCCCACAGGATTAATTGCTGTTGTTGTTAACTGCTGTGGAGTCAATGCTGACTCATGGCCACCCCATGTGTACAGAATAGAACTGCTCCAAAGAGTTTTCAAGGCTGTGATCTTTTGGAAGCAGACCACCAATCCTGTCTTCCAAGGTTTCTCTAGGCATGTTCAAATTGCCAACCTTTCTGCTAGTAGTTGAGTGTTTAACTATTTGCTACTACCCAGGGACCCCTACGAGTCTAAAGTAGTATGTTATTATTAATCTTGGACAGTTGTGGACTCTTCTAAATCAACATGGTGTCCAGTCTTTGATTTGTTTTTGGTTCCACAAGTCTCTGGCTACAGCTCAGGGGGAGGAAAGCCAGGGGTCTCTACTAGTCGGTGCTCCCCACTGGCTGGATGCCCACAGTGAGGTGCTGGCAGGTCCTCTGGTAACCAGGAAGAGAGGAGGGCACCAGACTCCATTGTTCATCTTCAAGGGATCAAATCCATTTTCATTGTCAATGGAGATTTAACAGAAGGATTCAGATAAGGGACCAGAGCTCTGCAATGGGAATATGTCTGTGTTTGTGAGTGGTGGGGAGGGTATCAGGCCAAGATAGCGGGTCAACGAGAACAGGAAGGCAAAGTGGAAGGGCAGACTGAGGCGCCAGCTATGACAGATAAGAAATTCCACTGTGAGTTCTGAGTCAAAGTGTGGACATGCCAGTAGAGGTCATGCAGAGCAGTTTAGGGTGGTTGCCAGGGCTGTGTGGAGGGGAGAATGGGAGTGATGGGGTTGGAGGGTTCCTTTTGGGATGATGAAAATGTTTTCTACCTTAGTAGAAGTGGTAGTTGCAAAACATGGAGAATGTATTAAATGCCACCAAATTGTCCACTTTAAAATGGTTAATTTTATGTTACATGAGTTTCAACAGAAAAAAAAAAACAGTTCAGATGTCCCTGAGACACATAAAGAGGATATATAAAACATGGAGGGAGTGAAGATGTTAAGAGAGTTTTATGGGGAATATTGTTGCTGTGCCCTTACCAACTACAGAGGGCAAATGGGAGGTGCCGCCTTTAACCTCACACCCACTGGTAGGTAGAGGCTTTGAGGACACTCCTTGGCCAGCTTGATATCTATGTCCCCTTGTGTTATGTGACAACAGAGCTGGTGTTTGACACTTGCCCTGAGAAATCTATAAGTCAGAGTCTGTGGCTATTGGCCTGGAATTTTGGCCGAGGTAATCCCAGTAATTGGAATCAACTTGAAGACAACTAACAACAACAGGAGTTGCTGGCCTTGGGAAATAACTGCACTGTCTGACAGAGGACAAAAGGGCAGAGAGAGAGAGAGGGACATAGAAAGAGAGGAGAAGAGAGCAGGAGAGGAGAAAGAAGGAGAAGAGAGACATGAAAAAGAGACAAAGAGGAGAAAGAAAGAGAAGAGAGAGACAGGGAGAGAGAGAGTCAGAACAGAAGGGATAGAGGAGAGATAGAATGAGAGGAGAGAGAGGAGGACAGAGAGAAATGAGAGAGAGAGAAGCATAGAGAGAGAGGAGACAGAAAGGAGAGGTGAAAAGAAAGAGAGAAGGACCAACAAAGACTGCTTTGTCTGAACTGAAGTCCCTGGGGAGTGGGTGCTGCAGGCCCAGGGGATGCAGATGGTGTGAAGCAGGGCTTTCCTAGGAGGAAAGGGGACAGCAGGGAAAGGCCAGATGCAGATCTGTGATTGGTGCAGGGACGCTTTGGGCAAGTATAGGAGACTGATGGTTTCCCAGGAGCTAAGAAGGAGAGAGGGTGTGATTTGATCTGGAATGCTGACTTCAACCTTCACTTCACCTTTCTTTAGCAAAAAGATTTGTTCAATTTGAAGGATGAGATTTGATTGTGAACTTGGTAACAATGTGAAGACATTAAGATTTCCTTTTATTTATCAGTGAACTGGTTAAACTACTGTTCATTTTTGATGTCGTTTAATAATTTTATTGTGGTGAAATATACATGACATAAATTGCCATTTTAGCCTTTTTAAGTGTACACTTCAGTGACGTTAATTGCATTCCCCATATTGTGCTACCACCACCACTATCCATTTCCTAATGTTCTTCGTTACCCCAAACAAAACCCAGGAGCCCTTAAGCAATAACTCCCCATTTCCCCCTCCCACCTATCCCTGGTAACAAAGTTTGTTCTCCATACATTTTCTATTCTATATATAAGTGGAATCATTCAGTATTTCTCCTTTTGTGCATTAGTTGTTTCACTCAGCGTAATGTTTTCAAGTTTCATCTATGTTGTAGCATGTGGTGATATTTTTCATATTCTTATTGCTACCTCACGCCATGGATTAGCTGTGCCGTCTTTACTACTGGAGACTGAGTCATCAGAGCCTTTAAGACTAGCCAGACTTGGGAACCAATTCAGAAAACTCATCCTTATGATTTTGTTCCTCTAGAAACTCTCTCGGTAGCAAGTATCTTAGGCTGGACTCTCTAGAGGAAAAAAACCAGTGAAGCATATGCATATATATGTGTTTATAAATATATATATATAGAGAGAGATTTACCTCAAGGAAATGGCTCACACAGTTCTGGAGGCTGGCAAGTCCCAAATCTGTGTGTCAGATGTCAGGCTGGAGGCTTTTCCGGGCTCACGTGTTTGCAGGGTCTGACAAACCCCAAATCAGCAGGTCAGATGGCAAGCTGCTGGCTCATGGAGCTGTGGGAGCTAGGGAATCCCAAAATCTGCATGTCAGGTGGCAGGCTCAAGTCCCAAGAATCAGAGGTCAGATAATGACGAGTCAGATGCAAGCTCCAAAGAAAGCGAGCTTTGCCAGAAATTTATATATATTGGATGCAGGCCACACCCCCAATGAAATTCCCCTTTCAACTGATTGGTTGCTCGCATCGGATCACAAAATTCAGGATGATCGCATAATATCTGCCAAACCACTGAGAATCATAGCCGGCCAAGTTGACACAGCCTTGACGATCACAACTGGTCAGCCAAGGATTCTTTCAAATATGTTGTTTATGTCAGGTCTTGGACCCTGGGTAGCTCCAAAACCTAGAATTAACTCCTTTGGTTTCTCTTCATATTTTGGCTGCAACCTCCCATTCCTGGGACACTGACGCCAAGGGTTAGTTTGAGAGGAGTGAACAGGCAGTGGCATCTCCAGGGGGAGATGGGGGTGCAGACCACATAGGGTGACACTGTCAGAGGGGGTGACACCAAAATGATGGTCTATAAAATTTTTGTACAGTGTTTCAGCAGAAATTTATTATTTTTCATAAAAATATCCCTGTAGTTAGGTATAACAACAAAAATACTTTTTGGAAGCCTAGCTTACATCTACCAGTATGCCTACAAGGGTAAAACTGTATGCTAATTTACTTTTTGAGCCTTTTGGTGTAGTGGTTAAGAGCTCAGCTGCTAACCATAAGGTCAGCAGTTTGAATCCACCAATCACTCCTTGGAAACCCTATGAGGCAGTTCTACTCTGTCCTATAAGGTAGCTGTGAGTCAGAATCAACTCCACGGCAATGGGTTTTTTTTTGGTTCTAATTCACTCCTGTCAGAGCTGTCATTATTACCCAACTACAACAACACTTCGAATCAAGCATGCTACAAGCATGTGCCAGTTTTTGTTACTGTTGATGTTTTTATAGTCACCAATTTTGTCAAATTTTCTGGTGTTTTAGTTGCAATATCGTGGTAATTAGCATGGAGGGGTGGCGCCATGAGTTATTGCATTGGGTGACACTAACCCTAGTGACACCAGGGACAAACATTAAAAAAAAAATTCACTTGGTAAATAGTTCACGTATCATCTAACTGTGGATACCACTGTAACAGTTCAAACTCTCCACTAGAGAATAACATGGCAAGAAAGAGGAAGGGGCAAAATGAGTAAAGGTCAGTGTTCATTGGCTGTGTGGCAGAGGTGCACCGAAAGGAGGGAGAGAGGTGACAGCTCTGGTGCTGTCATTGCAGTCCTAGCCTCTTAGGAATTTGGGATAACTTTATGCAATTTTTTTTTTTTTTTTTATGCAGGTCAAGGTCCAATATGGTTTATATTAACTTGGAAAATGTTTCTTTCTTGAAACCAACAGGAATAAATGACACAACTGCTGTCATTTATTTCAGAATAGGAAATTAACTCAGTCTTCAAAGCCAAAAAATTCCATTGCTGTCGAGCCTATTCCAACTCATAGTGACCCTGTAGGACAGAGTAGAACTGCCCCAAAGGGTTTCCAAGGCTGTAATGTTTATGGAAGCAGACTGTCACATCTTTCTCCCATGGAGAAACTAGACAACTGGCAGCTTCTAAAAATCAAACACTTATGCTCATCAAAAAAGTAAAAAGACTACCTACAGACTGGGAAAAAAAATTTGGCTATGACATATCCAACAAGGGTCTAATCTCTAAAATCCACAAGATACTACAAAACTTTGACAACAAAAAGACAAATAACCCCATTAAAAAATGGGCAAAGGATATGAACAGACACTTCCCGAAAGAAGACATTCAGGCAGCTAACAGATTCATGAGGACATGCTCACAATCATCAGCCATTAGAGGAATGCAAATCACAACTGCAATGAGATTCCATCTCATCCCCAACAAGGATGGCACTAATCCAAAAAACACAAAATAATAAATGTTGGAGAGGTTCCAAGTCATGAAGGAAGAAGTAAAACTATCTCTACTCACAGAGAACATGATCCTATATATAGGAAATCCCAATAAACAACAAGAGAGCTACTAGAGCTAATAAATGAATTCAGCAAACTTGCAGGGTACATGATCGACACACAAAAATCAGTTGTGTTTCTATACACCAGCAGTGAACAAGATGAAAAGGAAATTAAGAAAATAATTCCATTTACAATAGCATCTGAAAAAGTAAAATACCTAGGAATAAATTTACCCAGGGAATTAAAAAAACAAAAAACAAAACACTTGTACACTGAAAACAATAAAACTTTGCTGAAACAAATTAAAGACCTAGGACTTCCGGCCAACATGGCCCTATAGACGGAAGCACCTTGCAGTCCCTCCACAGCAAAGACCTGAAAACCTAAGTAAAACAGAAACAAACGTCAGTCCTTGAACTCTAAACGTTAAATGAAGACATATAGAACTCAGCCAAGCATGAATGGAATAAGAAATTGACAGAGAACGGAGAGCCAGAAGAGATACATGCGGAGGTCCCCTCCCAGTTAATGCAGTGCAGATTTGTCACCTTGGACTCCTGTCAGAGATTGGTAGACAGGGAGTACAGGAAAGCGGCTTCACTGAGATCCCAGTAGGAGATGGAACACCCAATAACCACTGATATATGCTTTCCCATCCCCCATTCTTCTCCCCCCAGCTCGACCTCCTCCACTTCATAGCTGGCTGCGGTTGCTCAGCCGGCCAGGAAGTGCAGGGTCCTGCCACTTGGATTCACCCTACCCACATCAGAGACTGGCAAACAGGGAATACAAGAAAGCACCTTCAAGAAGCTCCCAGCAGGAGACAGAGCACCCGGTAACAAGTAATATACACTTTCCCAAAACCCATCCTTCTCCTCTCTGCTTCTTGGCCTCCCCTGCTTCCCACCAGGCACAGTCTCTCGGCCAGAAGGCACTGGCTTTGGCCCCTTGCTGCTTGGATTTTCCCCACCCACACTGGCTGGCTTCTGGAGTGCCATTTGTTTGTTGCTGATGTTGCTTTTTCCTGCTTCTTTTGGTTTCTTCCACGCTCTCGCCAACTCTGCCTCCTTTCTCTTGAGCACCTGGCTCCTTGTGCCACCTTTGCTTCTTGAAAGGCTGTGAAAAACTGCTCAGCTAAGGAACTGCTTACCCAGCCCATGCCACCATGCTGGTGGGATCCCTGGGGCTTTTTTTTTTTTTTTTACTTTGTTTTGTTTATTTTCTTTTTCTTTTTGTGGCTTGGGAGCCCCTTCTAGCTGGGCTGTACTGGTGGACTGGGAACCACTTCCCTGGTCTGTGCAGCCACACTGGTGGGATCCTTGGGGGGCATTTCTTTTTTCATTTTTCCTTTTTGTCTTCCTTCATTTCTCTGCTTCTCATCTCTCTATACTTACCTTCTTTCCTGTCTCCTGAATGCCTGGTGCTTTGTGACATCTCTACATCTTCTAGCCAGGCTGTACTGTGAGGCCTGGGAGCCACTTCCCCAGTCTTTGCAGCTGTACCAGTGGGATCCCTGGGGGCTTTTCTTTTTTTAATCTTCATTTATTTTTATTTTTCATTCCCCCGCCCCTTTTGTTTGTTTCCATTTCTCAGTTTCTAATCTCTCCACTTCAATGGCAAGCTCCCTTAGCATTTTTTGTTAGTTTGTTTTGGATTCCAGTTTCTCTTTCCTGTGTCTCCTCTTTTCCATACCCATCTTACCTCCACGCATCACAACATTTCACCTCCTTCCTGCCTACCTGCACTGTGCACTGACCATCACATCCGCAAGCAGCAAGGCACAGCCTACCAGAATCTGTCCTGTACTGATTCCCAGCCTGCCCTGTCAGCCCTACTACCTGCCACAGACAACCCATCCCAGCCGCTCCCCTTCAGCTGGATCTGCCCTGCTGCACCATAGGTAAATGACTGGCCCTGCTCATTGGACAAGGAGGTGAAAAGTATCGTGCCCACAGAGGAGCAAACAACAAAGAATGCACAGCCTACCTGCTCAGACATAACCAAATAAAACAAAAAAGTGTGATAAAAAAAAAAATCTACAATCAATAAGTGAAGCATATAACGACTGAATGTCCCAAAGACAGGAGACAATATCAAAACATATATTTCAAAAAAAAAAAAAAAAAAACCAACAAAAAACAGGACAGGATGGTTTCAGTAGGCATCCAAAATAAAACACTAGATGACTTTCCAGTAGAAGAAAAGGCACTAGAACTACCTGATTAAAAGAAAAACCCAGAACTACCTGATAGGGAATTCAAATCGTTAATATTAAAAGCTATCCAAGAGTTGAAGCAAAAAGCAGACAAAAAAATGAGGAAAGAATAGACAAATTCATGGAAAAGGCAGAAAAATTCATGGAAAATACAGACACACACACAAAAAGGAAGAACTCGGGAAAATAATAGAGGAACAAAATGTCAAAATAAATTCACAACTAGAAATCACACAAAACAGCAACTAGAAATCCAAAAGGTAAACAACAGAATTTCAGAAATGGATAGTGTCATAGAAGGGCTGAGGAGCAGGTTGGAAATGACAGAAGACAGGATCAGGGAAGCTGAAGACAAACACTTGGCTACAATTCTGAGAAAAAAATCAGAAAAAAGAATGAAGGAAAATGAAGAAATCCTGAGAATTATGTGGGATATAATCAAAAGAAAAAATGTTAGTGATCGGAGTTCCAGAACAGGGAAAGAAAATGAAAAACACAGAGAGGATCATTGAAGAATTACTGACAGAAAACTTCCCTAGTATCATGAAAGATTAAAAGCTGACCATCCAAGAAGCTCAACGAACCCTGATAGGACAGACCCCAAAAGAAAATCACCAAGACATTATCATATTCACACTCGCTAAAACCAAAGACAAAGAGAGAATCCTGAGAGCAGCTTGAGAAAAACAAAAAGTTTTGTAAGAGGAGAAACAATAAGACTAAGCTCAGAAACCATGCAGGCAAAAAAGCAATGGAATGACATATATAAAACCTTGAAAGAAAAAAATTGCCATCCAAGAATAATATATCCTGTAAAACTCTTGTTCAAATATGATGGTGAAATTAGGACATTTCCAGATAAACAGAAATTAAAGAAATACGTAAAAACCAAACCAAACTTACAAGAATTATTAAAGGGAGTCCTTCAGTCTGAGAACAAACAACATCAGACCACAGGATGAATCTAGGATGCAAGATTGTACCAACCAGATACCAACCTAGGAAATGAACTCTCGAGGGCTATCCAAAACCAAAAGAATTACAACAGGGAACCAGAGAGGTTAATCTGTAAATGACAACAGCATCAGAGCAATAAATGAGGGAATAAACAGTGTAGGTATACAACTTTCTAATGGAGAGGAAGGCAAGGTGATACCAAATAATAATAGAATGGTTCAAAACTAGGAAGATAAGGGTAAATTTCAAGGTAACCACAAAGAAACTTAGCAAACCTACTCATCAAAATAAAGAAGAAAAACAAAGTCTCAATAAAAACAAAATCTACAAAAACAAAAGAAATGGAAAAAAACCACAAACAAAATGAATTCAGCACAGGAGAGTAAGAGGAGCAGAGAAAATGACAGCAATAAATTCACACCTATCAATAATTACACTGAATGTAAAAGGCCTAAATGCACCCATAAAGAGACAGAGAGGGACAGAATGGATTAAAAAACAGGATCCATCAATATGCTGTCTACAAGAGACATACCTTAGAAGCAAAGATGTAAATTTATTAAAAATCAAAGGATGGAAAAAAATATATCAAGCAAACAGCTACCAAAAAAGAGCAGGAGTGGCAATACTAATCTCAGATAAAACAGACTTTAAAACAAAATCCACCATAAAAGACAAAGAAGGGCACTATCTTATGATTAAAGGGATGATCCATTACAAAGACACAACCATAATAAACATCTACGTACCCAATGTCAGGGCTCCAAAATACATAAAACAAACTAACAACACTGAAAAGAGAAATAGAGAGTTCCACAATAATAGTTGGAGACTTCAACACACCACTCTCGGGAAAGTACAGAACACCTAGAAAGAAATTCAGCAAAGATACAGGAGCTAAAGGGCACAATCAGCCAACTTGACCTCTTTGACACATAAAACACTCTACTCAACAGCTGCAAAGTACACATTCTTTTCCAGTGCATGTTCTCCAGAAGAGACCACATCTTAGGTCACAAAGCAACCCTCAATAAAATCCAAAACTTTGAGATAATGCAAAGTAACTTCTCTGAACACAATGCCATCAAGGTAGAAATTAACAACAGGAAGAGCAAGGGAAAAAAAAATCGATTACATGGAAACTGAATAACACTCTACTTAAAAACCACTGGGTAGTAGAAAAAGGAAACCCTTGTAGTATAGTGGTTAAGTGCTACAGCTGCTAACCAAAAGGTCAGGAGTTCAAATCCACTAGGTGCTCCTTGGATATTGTATAGGGCAGTTCTACTCTGTCCTATAGTGTCGCTATGAGTCGGAATTGACTCAACAGCAATGGGTTTGGTTTTAATAGAGGAAATCAGAGAGGGAATAAAAAAAACTCCTAGAATCAAATGAGAATGAAAACACATCATACCAAAGCCTTTGGGATATAGCAAAGGCAGTCCTCAGAGGTCAATTTATAGCAATAGATGCACACATCAAAAAAGAAGAAAGGGACAAAATAAAAATATTAGCTACACAACTCGAACAAATAAAAAGGGAACAGTAAAAAAAGCCCACCGCCACCAGAAGAAAGGAAATAATAAAGATCAGAGCAGAAATAAATGAAATAGAGAATAGAAAAACAATACAATGAATCAACAAAACCAAAAGTTGGTATTTTGAAAGGATCAACAAAATCGACAAACCACTGGCCAAACTGACAAAAGAAAACAGAAGAGGACGCAAATAACCCAAATAAGAAATAAAATGGCTGAAGTTACAACAGACCCAACTGAAATAAAAAGGATCATAACAGAGTATTATGAAAAACTACATTCCAACAAATTTGAAAACCTAGAGGAAACGGACAAATTCCTAGAAACACACTATCTACCCAAACTAACACAAAATGATGTTGAAAATCTTAACAGACCCGTAACAAGAGATTGAAAAATTAATTAAGAAAAAAAAAACTCCCAACAACAACAACAAAAAAGCCCTGGCCCAGATGGCTTCATTGGGGAATTCTACAAAACATTCAGAGAAAAGCTTATAGCAATACTACTCAAACTACTTCGGAACATAGGAAAGGAAGCAGTACTTCAAAATTCATTCTACAGAGCCAGCATAACTCTGATACCAAAACCAGGTAAAGACACCACAAAAAAAGAAAACTACAGACCAATACCTCTCAGGAATATAGATGCAAAAATTCTAGCCAATAGAATTCAGCATCATATCAAAAAAATAATACACCATGACCAAGTAGGATTCATACCAGGTAAGCAAGGAAGGTTCAACATTAGAAAATCAATCAACATAATACACCACATTAAAAAAAAAAAAAAAAAACAGGATCATCTCAATCGATACAGAAAAGGCATTTGACAAAGCCCAACACTCTTTCCTGATAAAAACTGTCAATAAAATAGGCATAGAAGTGAAATTTCTCAACATAATAAAGGGCATCTATACAAAACCAATGGCCAACATCATTCTCAATGGAGATAGGCTGAAAACACTTCCCTTGAGAATAGGAACTAGACAAGGATGCCTTTTATCACCACTCCTATTTAACATTGTCCTGGAAATCCTGGCTAGAGCAAGAAGGCAAAAAAAAGAAACAAAGGGCATCCAAACTGGTAATGAAGAAGTTAAACTGTCCCTATTTGCGAACGATAAGATACTATACATAGAAAACCCGAAAGACTCCACAAGACAGCTACTAGAACTAATAGATTCAGCAGAGTAGCATGACACAAGATAAACATACAAAAATCAGTTGAATTCCTATACACCAATAAAGAGAATGATGAAAAGGAAATTGGGAAAATAATACCATGTATAACAGCCCCTAAAAAAATAAAATATTTAGGAATAAATCTAACCAGGGATGCAAAAGACCTATACAAAGAAAACGACAAAACACTACTGCAAGAAACCAAAAAAGATTTACGTAAATAGAAAAATACACCACGCTCATGGATAGGTAGACTCAACATTGTGAAAATGACAATTCTACCCAAAGCAATTTACAAATACAAAGTAGTCCTGATCCAAATGCAAACAGCATTCTTTAAAGAGGTGGAAAAATGAATCACTAACTTATATGGAAAGAGAAGAAACCCTGGGTAAGTAAGGCACCATTGAAGAAGAAGAGTAAAGTAGGAGGACTCACACTACCTGCCCTCAGAACCTACGGTAGTCAAAACAGCCTATAACAGGTACTATGACAGATACATTGACCAATGGAACAGAACTGAGAACCCAGATGTAAATTCATCCACCTACGGTCATCTGATCTTTGACAAGGGCCCAAAGTTTATCAAATGAGGAAAAGACAGTCTTTTTAGCAAATGGTGCTGGCGAAATTGAGTGTCCCTGTGCAAAAAAATGAAACAGGACCCCTACTTCCCACCATATACAAAAACTAATTCAAAAGGGATTAAAGACCTAAATATAAAGCCCAAAACTATAAAGTTCATAGAAGAAAAGATAGGATCAATGCTAGAGGCCCTAATACACAGCATTAACAGGATATAAACCAACAACACACAAACTCCAGAAGATAAGCTAGATATTTGGGACCTTCTAAAAATTAAACACTTATGCTCATCAAAAGACTTCACCAAAAGAATAAAAAGAGAACCTACAGACTGGGAAAAACATTTTGGCTATTACAAATCAGACAAATGTCTAATCTCTAAAATCTACAGGATTAGGTTAGTAGTCGAAAGCAAACCAGACTGAGTCCAGTAGAACTAGATGGTCCCTGCTACCACCACTGATTACTCTGACAGGAATCACAATAGAGGGTCCTGGACAGAGCTTGAGAAAAATGTCGAACAAAATTCTAACTCACAAAAAAAGACCAGACTTACTGGCCTGATAGAGACTGGAGAAACCCATGAGTATGGCCTCTGGACACCCTGTTAGCTAAGTAATGAAGTCCTTCCCGAGGTTCACCCTTCAGCCAAAGATTAGACAGGCCCATAAAACAAGATGAGACTAAAGGGGCACACCAGCCCAGGGAAAAGGACTAGAAGGCAGGAAGGGACAGAAAAGCTGGTAATAGGGGACCTAAGGTCGAGGAGGGAGAGTGTCGACATGCCATGGAGTTGTTGACCGATGTCATAAAACAATACGTGTACTAACTTTTTAATGAGAAACTAGTTTTTTCTGTAAACCTTCATCTAAAGTACGATAAAAGAAATAAAATTTTAAAAAACCAACAACAAAAAAAGAAATTAAATAAATGGAAAGACACCCCATATTCTTGATTGAAAGGATATTGTGAAGATGCCAATACTACTGCAAGTGATCTAGAGATTCAATGCAATCCGTATCAAAATTCCAACAGTTTTTTTGCAGATAAGGAAAAGCCAATCCTCAAATTCATAGGGAAATGCAAGAGGCCCCAAATAGCCAAAACAGTTTTGAAAAAGAACAAAGTAGGAGGACTCACACTTCCCAATTAAAAACATATTATAAAGCTACTGTAATCAAAGCAATGTGGTGCTGGCATAAGGCAGACATATAAACCAAGCACCAAACCTTGCTGTTGACTGGATTCCAACCCGTGTTAACCCCATTTGTTAGAGTAGAACTGCCCTGGTGGTGTAATTGTTAAGCACTGGGCTGCTAACCGAAAGATTGGTGTTTTGAACCCACCCAGAGGCTCTGCAGGAGAAAGACCTGGTGATCTGCTTCCTTAAAGATTACAGCCAAGAAAACCCTATGGAGTAGTTCTACTCTGTCACATGAGGTTGCCCTGAGTCAGAACTGACTCAACAGTGCCCAACAATAACAACAACAAGAACTTCTCTACAGGGTTTTCTTAGTTGTAATCTTAACAGAAGCAGATAGTCAGCCTTTCTTCCAAGGTACTGCTGGGTGGGTTTGAACCACCAACCTTTAGGTTAGTAGCTGAAAGCAAACCATTTGCATTATCTAGAGATGTAGATAGATATTGTCTTAGTCATCTGGAGCTGCTGTAATGGAAGTACTACAAGTGGACGGCTTTAACAAAGAGAAATTTATTTTCTCACAGTCTAGTAGACTAGAAGTCAGCTCCAGGGGAAGGCTCTCTCTCTCTCTCTGTTGGGTCTGGAGGAAAGTTCTCATCGATCTTCCCCTTGACTAGGAGCTTCTCTGCATAGGAACGTAAGATAAAAGGTGGTGCAGGCAACACCCCAGGGAAACTCCCCTTACGTTGGATCAGGGATGCCACCTGAGCAAGGATGTTACATGCCATCCTAATCCTCCTTAACATAATCTAATCTTGCCTCTGTAACCACAGGCAGAGATTAGGATTTACAACACATAGGAAAATCACATCATGTGACAAAATGATGGACAATCACACAATACCGGGAATCACTGCCTACTTAAATTCATACACACATTTTGGGAGGACACAATTCAATCTATGACAGACATATAGACCAACAGAATAGAACTAAAAGTCCAGAAATAAACCCATACATGTATGATCAACTGATTTTTGACAAGGGTGTCAAGTCCACTCATTGAAGAAAAAATAGTTCTCTTCAACAAATGGTCCTGGGACAACTAGATCTCCACATGCAAAAGAATGAAGTTGGACTTGTATCTCACACCCTATACGAAAATTAACTCAAAATGAATTAATGACCTAAATATGAGAACTAAAATCATAAAACTATTTGAAGACAACATAGGGGTAAAGCTTCGAGACCTTATTTTCAACAAAGGATTCTTAGATATGACAACAAAAGCCAAGCAACAACAACAGAAAAAGATATATTGGAATTCATCAAAATTAAAAACTTTTGTGCATCAAAGGACTTGATCAAGAAAGTGACAAGACTATCTACAGAATAGGAAAATATATTTGAGAACTAATATCTAATAAGGGTTTAATATCCAGAATATACATTAAAAAAAAAAAACAACTCCTACAACTCAGCAACAAAAAGACAAAAAACTGAATTGAAAAATAGGCAAAGGACTTGAATAGATGTTTTCCAAAGAAGATATACACAAGAAAAGATGCTGTTTTTAGTCACCCAAACCTGTTGCCATAGAGTTGATTCCAACTCACAGCTACCCTATAAAAAAAGCCCCGGGGAAATGCAAATCAAAACCACAGTGAGATACCACGTCACTCCCATTAAGATGACTATTATCAGAAAAATGGAAAATAACAAGTGTTGGCAAGAATGGAGAAATTGGAACACTGCTGGTGGAAATGTAAAATGGTGCAGCCTCTAAGGAATTGGCTGTTCTTCAAAAAGTTAAACATGAATTACCGTATGAACCAGAAATTGGACTCCTAGCTACTTACCCAAATGAATTGAAAAGAGAGACTGTAACAAATGTTCGTACGAGAATGTTCACTGCAGCATTTTTCACAAGAGCCAAAAGCTGGAAACGACTCAAGTGCCAGTCAATACACGAACTAATAAAATGTGGTGTAGCTACACAATTGAATATCATTCAGCCATAAAGAGAAATCAAGTCCTGAAGCATGTGGCTACATGGGTGAACCCTGAAGACATTATGCTGAGTGAAATAACTAACACACAAAAAGACAAATACTGCATGATCCCACTTATACAAAATGTCTAGAATAGACAAATGCATGGAGACCAAAGTTTATCAGCTACCAGGGGCAGGTGGGAGGAGGAAATGGGGAGTTATTGCTTAAGGGCTCCTGGGTTTTGTTTGGGGTAATGGAAAACATCAGGAAATGGATAGTGGTGGTGGTAGTCCAATATGGGGAATGTAATTAATGTCACTGAAGTGTACACTTAAAAAGGCTAAAATGACAATTTATGTTACATATATTTCACCACAATAAAATTATTAAACGACAACAAAGATGAACAGTAGTTTAACCAGTTCACTGGTAAATAAAAGGAAACCTTCATGTCTTCACATTGTTACCAAGTTCACAATCAAACCTCATCCTTCAAATTGAAGAAATTACTTTTCTAAAGAAATGTTAAGCGAAGGTTGAAGCCAGCAGTCTAGATTGAATCATGCCCTGCCTCCTTCCTAGCTCCTGGGAAACCATCAGTCTCCTACGCTTGCCCAAAGCGTCCCCTCACAAATCACGGATCTGCATCTGGCCTTCCCTGCCATCCCCTTTCCTCCTAGGAAAGCCCTGCTTCACCTCCGTCTGTATTCCCTGGGCCTGCAGGATCCACGGAACTCAGTTCAGGCAAAAGCAATCTCTCTGTCACTCTTTCTCTCCCCTCTCTTCTCTCTCTCTTGCTTCTCTCTTCTCTCCTCTCTACCCTCCCCGCCCCTTTGTCCTGATGTCAGACAGTGCAGTTATTTCCCAAGGCCAGCAACTTCCTGTGGTTGTTGTCGGAAGCCCTTGAATCTATAGTAACTCATTGCAACTGCTTGGCCAAAATTCCAGGCCAATAGCCACAGACTCTGACTTTTAAGTTCCTCAGGGCAAGTGTCAAACACCAGCCCTCTTGTCACATAAAACAGGAGGACATAGGACCAAGCCGGCCAAGGAGTGTTCTCAAAGCCTCTGCTACCAGTGGTTGTGGGGTAAAAGTGGCACCTCCCACTTGCCTTCTGTGGTTGGTAAGGGTAGACTTAGGCCACAGCCGCCACAATCCCTGAGAACTCTCAACATTTTCACTCCCCCTACTTTTTATAATCTCCTTATGGGTCTATCTCAATGTCGGGGGACAGCCCCAGCAAAGAAAGACCCTCACTGTGCGTCCTGGCAGATAAGCCGAAGAACTGACATGGAGCCCTTTCCAGATTCATGAGTTTATTCAGGGAAACTTACTGAATAAACTTACAGCTACTCTCCAGTGGCAGCCGGCTGGGGTATTTTCCGCAACCACCTAGCAAGGGCCACAAGCTTATATACCATTCCAGTTGGGACCAGGCTCATTGTTTTCTCCCACATCCTTGGACAGCCAGTGTTCCCAGTGACTTCACGTCCAGGCCAATATGTTTTCCTTCCTGTTGTTAAGGCATTCTTCGGCCTTGGCCGCTGGCCCAGTCATGCCACTCCCAGCCTTGTACCTTACCCTGAGTCCACCCCGAATTCACCCCCAGCGTGCTTCAGGGAAGAGCAAAGCTGATTCCATTAGGGAGGGGATGCATATAGCTGAATAACATTACCCTACACTGAACTTTTCTTTTTTTTTTTTAGCTGAAACTCACATGACATAAAATTAATCATTTTAAAGTGGACAATTCAGTGGCATTTAGTACTTTCTCAATGTTAGGCAGCTACCACTTTTATCAAGGTTGAAAACGTTTTCATCATCCCAAGGAGACCCTCCAACCCAATCAGTCCCCATTCTCTCCTCCCCACAGCCCTGGCAACCACCCTAAACTGTTCTCCATGATCTCTACTGGCATGTCCACACTTTGACTCCGAACTCACAGTGGAAATTCTTATCTGTCATAACTGGTGCCTCAGTCTGCCATTCCAGTTTAACTTCCTGTCTCCTTGACCCACTGTCTTGACCTGATACCCTCCCCACCATTCGCGAACACTAAACGCATTCCCATCACAGAGCTTTGGGCCCCTTTACCTGAATTCTTCAGGAAACAACTTCTTAAAACTCCATTGGCAATGAAAATGGATTTGGTCCCTTGAAGACGAGTTCTCTCCCTGTTTGCCAGAGCACCCACCAGCACCTCACTGTGGACAGCTGGCCACTGGGGAGCACCAACCAGCAGAGGAGACCCCTGACTTTCCTCTTCCTCAGGTGTAGCCAGAGACTTGTGGGACCAAAAACATGGCCACCATGTTGATTTGAACAATTCACAATTGTCCAGGATTACTAATAACATACTCTTAGACTCGTAGGAGTCCCTGGGTTGTGGCAAATGGTTAAGCGCTTGGCTACTAGCAGAAAGCCTGGCAATTCGAAAGCACCTAGAGGAGCCTCTAAAGATAGGCCTGGTGATATGCTTCTGAAAGGTGACAGCCTTGAAAACCCTATGGAGTAGTTCTACTCTGCACACCTGGTGTGGCCATGAGTTGGAATTGACTTGACGGCAGCTAATAACAAGAATTAAACATGTGAACATAATAAGCTTCAATTCTATTTTGATTGGTAACAAACCAGAAGCTCTTCTTTATCCTACATCAGCGCTTCTCAGACTTGAATGGGCAGAGGACACTCCAGGGGCGTGTTACAGTGCACACCATGATCCCCAGGTCTGGGCTGGGGCCACACTGCTTTTTCACAAGCTGCCTGGCATCACTGCTCCTGCTGGTCTAGGACCACACTTGGAATAGCAAGGGACTAAATGGCAGTGATGGCCAGGATAAAATCAGGATGAACTGCTTCTTCTGAGGTTAGAAGCTACCTTCCCAACCCAGGTATCCCTGCCACTTAGCTGACAATGGAGGGGCTAAACAGACAAAAAGGGGCAGGGAAGGAGGAGAGAGGAAGCAGCTGCAGGCCTCCAGCAGAGAGAGCTGAGTTTATTGAAAGAACTGGAAACTGCTCAGTGTGGCTGGACAGTGCTGCAGGGAGTGGAGCAGGGGACAGACAAGCTCTGTTCCAGGCTCCCAGTTCTCCAGGTTGAACCCCTGCCCCCTCTGGGAGGCCCTCCACCGATGAACAGGTTGGGAGCCCAGTATTTCCCCCATCCCCACACTTAGGAAACTGCTGTGCTTGTCCCTTCCTTGCCCCCTCAGGCTCTGGCCTGTAAGAGCAGAGCCTCTTTCTCCCCCTGAGCCTGGTTTGCTAGAAGATGTGACACCTGCAGAGCCCTGAAAAGCCACTTGCTAGTTTCTGCTTCCCTGTTTGCTACTCATGATTACCTTAAAAACGTGCCTGACACTGAGTATCTGTTCAGGTGGTGGAATGATTTGGAAAAGGGTAGTGGTGGTGGTTGTACAACGTGATGAACATAATCAATGTCACTGAGTGACACATGTAACAATTGTCATACTGGCAAATGCTTTGTTTTATATATAGATAAATTTTATGTGTGAAGATAAACGAAAACAACAACAAAACAAACCCATTGCCATTGAGCCAATTCCAACTCATAGCAACAAACTTACAGCAAAGATGTGTCACTTTGAGAACTAAGGTACGCCTGACCCCAGAACCAAAAAACTAAACCCATTGCTATCGAGTCGATTCCAACTCATAACAACCCTACAGGACAGAGCAGAACTGCCCTATAGGGTTTCCAAGGAGTGGCTGGTAGATTCGAACTGTTGACCTATTGGTTAGCAGCTGAGCTCTTAACTACCATGCCACCAGAGTGCCTATGGTATTTTCAGTAGTCTCCTAGGCATATGAAAGTTGGACAATGAATAAGGAAGACCAAAGAAGAGTAGATGCTTTTGAAATACAGTGTTGGTGAAGAATATTGAATATACCATGAACTGCCAGGGGAAGGAACAAATCTGTCTTGGAAGAAGTACAGCCAGAATGCTCATTAGACGCAAGGATGGTGAGACTTCATCTCACATACTTTGGACACGGTATCAGGAGGGACGATTCCTGGAGAAGGACATTATGCTTGGTAAAGTAGAGGGTCAGCAAAAAAGAGGAAGACCATTAAAAAGATGAGCTGACATAGCGGCTGCAATAAAGAGCTCAAATATAGCAATACTGTAAGAATGGCCCAGAACTGGGCAATGTTTCATTCTGTTGCACAGAGTCACTATGAGTCGGAGCCAATTCGACGGTACCTAAAGAAAATAACAGATAAATGAGAGAGAGGCAATCGAAAATGAGTGAATGGAGCAAGAGACCCCACAGCACTCTAACACCATCCACACTAGATATTGATGTGAACAAGAAATAAGCTTTTATTGTGTCATAGCACAGAGACATCAGGGCTTGCTTGTTACTACAGCAGAGTCCATCCTGTCCTGATGAATACACAAAGAATCAGATCACAGGCCCCCACCCTGCTATGATGCTTGACAAACCTGAGGAGAAGGAAGGCGGAAGATGAAAAGAATCGCAGGAACAGCGACTATCCTAAAGCTCATTGAAAAGAAAAACTCGTGCATCTTCTGGACACCGAGGCTTTGATAAAGACCAATGGCGGAGTACTGTAGTGCAGTGGTAGACAGAATGACCTCACTGTAGCTCTGGTCCCGGGCAAACTGGAGGACCATCCTGACCAGGGCTTTCCCCATCCCCTGACCACGGAGCTCCACGGCCACAGACAGGTGTACAAGCTCCAACGGCTTTCTCCCCATGGTTGAATCCTCAGCTGGCAGACATCCCACCATACCCACCACTTTCTCCTCAAACTCAGCTACCCAGAAGTAGGAACCCTGCTCACTGAGGTAGGTTTTGGTAATGTCGGACATGTCTGTGTTCAAAGCTATGACTTCACGTTCAGTCCAAGGATACTTGGCAAGGAACCTCAGGGCAGTGAGAAGGGCAAGGCTGGCCATGAGGGCCAGGAGCCAGGAGCCAGAGATCAGGAATAGGGCGAGGGGCCCCCCGAGTAAGAGCGCTAGGGTTTGGGGCAGCCTCAGCAGGTGGCAGAATGTGGTGGGGACCTGCTCAGTCAGTCCCTTGGAGAACAATTCCACCACCTCTTTGCAGTCACTGTCCTGGTATTTGCAGATGTGGTAAGGAGCCATGGGCAGGCCTCTGTGTCTGAAATCTCTAAGTCCATGAAAGAGAGCTAGGCAGCCCTGGAGAAGAGAGAGTAAACCATGTGAGTACCCCTCATCACTCTCACCAATGGCTCCCAGCCTCCCAGGACCAGGGAGGCCCTGATCAATGGTGTGTCTTCCCGCTTTGGCCCTAGGCCACCTCTACTGGGAGAAAAGGACAGTCAGAAAGACCTGCATTAGAATCCTGGCTCCATTCCTGTCTAGTGTGTGATCTTGGCATGGACAGATTACCCAATAAGCAAGGTAAGGTCAGGCTTAATTGTGCTTACTTACTAAGCTGTAGTGCACAATTTCACCTGGGCTTCATGACATCAAAGATGGGGCAGAAGTGGTGAAACCCATGGGAAATTATACAGGACAGATTAGTAAGTAAATACAATTAAGTCCATGAAGACCTTGCTTATTGGTTAATCTGCTTCTGGATCTTGGGCATGTCACTTAACTTCTCTGAGCCTTGGTTTCTTCATCTGTAGAACAGAGTAAAGAACTCTAATTCTTCCAGTTGTTTTAAGACTTTAATAAAATAATTTATATAAAATATTGGCAAAAAGCTAGTGCCTAATACTTTTAATAACATCTCCACCGCACTTCTTCCTCTTTTACTGGTATTTTCATCCTCCTGGAACAGTGGGGTGGCACCATGCAGACCCAAAGGCCTTTGGTTCCTCTCCTGGGGATCACACATCACAGAAATCCTGTGTTTACAAGCACATGTTTCAGCAAAGGCTCCTTCCCCTTAATTGCAAAGTTTGAAGCTACTGAGGTGGCACAGGAGCCAAACAACAAAAATATCCTGGCCTTGAGGTACAGAAGAACGTCCTGGAATAAAAGGCTCACACTTAGAGCATGTGTTTCCACCCAAGTCCTCTCACCTGCCACCACAAGAGCCTTGAGTGTCCTCGGAGCCCAACTGCACCCAGGAGAGACTGCTCAGGGCAGCTCCACCTCTTAAGTCAGGACCTGGAGGCCTTCTCATTGGCTGTTTCCTGGATGTTTAATAATCATCAACCCCAGGGTCAAATCGCAGAGCAGGGAACCCATTCCCCTTCCCCTCTCTGATCCCCTGGACATGAGCCTGGAGAGGGGGAAGCAGGGTCTGGTACAGCTCATGGTCCTAACCCTAAGGAAGACCTGTGACCCCTCCTCCCATGTTACCATCACAGTTCATCTCCCACCCAGCGTCTAGTGGACTCTGTTGTGGACAGCTGCGAGAAGCCTGAGGAGCGCACCCCTCACCCTGTTCTCTGTCATCCATCACAGGCCAGAGTCCAGCTTTATGGCCTGGCACATAGGGCCCTTCACATGTGCTTCTCCCTGCCAAGGCTCTGTCTGGCCCAAGAAAATAGATCGTTTGCAATTCTCTGCCCTCACCTCACCTCACCTCACCTCACCTCACCTCGTCTGGCTCTACTTCCATCCACCCCCATCCCCACAGCCCTTCTCACCCTCTTCCTTTGATGTGTGTGGCTAATTCCTTAGCAGTGGTCAGGGACGGCTCAGGCCCTGAGCACCATCTGTGCAGGCTCACCACCCAGGCATCCAAAACCCTACCTGAGCTGGATATGCAAAAGTGCCCAGGCACTGGTGGGAGTTGGGGGGGGTAGTATAGAAAACTATGATAAAGGTATTGTGGTCACCCCCCTTTTTTTTGAGAAACACATTGAGGTATTTACAAACCAAAAAAAAAAAAAAAAAAGACCAAAGCACTTGCCACCAAGTTGATTCCAACTCATGGCGACCCAGCCAATTTCAACTCATGGAGACCCCATATATTTCAGAGCCAAACTGTACCCCATAGGGCTTTCATTGTTGTTACCTTTCAGAGGCAGATTGCCAGGCTTTTCTTCCAAGGTACCTCAGGGAGGGTTTACACCGCCAACTTTTTGGGTAGTAGTCAAACGCTTAACCATTTTCATTACCCAGGGACCAGACTTACTGGCCTAACAGAGACGGGAGAAACATTGCGAGTATGGCCCCCTGGACACCCTTTTTAGCTCAGTAATGAAGTCACTCCCAAGGTTCACCCTTCAGCCAAAGATTAGACAGGCCCATAAAACAAAATGAGACTAAAGGGGCACACCAGCTCAGGGACAAGGACTAGAAGGCAGGAGGGGACAGGAAAGCTGGTAATAGGGAACCCAAGGTCGAGAAGGGAGAGTGTTGGTATGTCATGGGTTTGTTAACCAGTGTCAAAAGACAATACGTGTACTGTTTAACGAGAAGCTAATTTGTTCTGTAAACCTTCATTTAAAGTACAATTCAAAAGAAATTCTTCCCAGGCTCGGATGGTCTCCTCCCTGCAGAGAACACACCTGGGTTGCCTGGTTTCTGCTCCCTAAATAACCAAGAGGAAGGAAGATTCTCTGGGTCTCTTTTCTCCCCCTTTCAGGCATTATTTCTCTAACCTACATGGCAACTGGAAGGTATTTGCCTTACGTTTCTCCTGCACATGTCCTTGTTGCTGCTGCCTTCAGCCTAGGCTGCCCTCTGGTATCTATCTAGGGTTGCCAGATAAAACACAGGGCACCCAGATAAGTTTAAATTTCACATAAATATGAATGATTTAGTATAAATGTGTACCAAATATAACCACCCACCTTTCTCCCCAAAAATCCATGAGAAGGAGACATGGACTTTCCTCTTTTCCTGCTCTTGCAACAAACAAACAAAATCCACCAGGCTGGGTTCAACAATGATCATTTATTTACCAAAGGGGTAGTGCTATTTCAGAAAAGATTTACAATGTAGGCGCATGACTCCCCATCTGGCTGACCTGGATTTTTCTTTGAATCTCTTGAAAGAAGGCAGTCCTCATTTGGAGAGCTTGATGTGCACTCCTAAAGTCAGTGGACTGGTGCTGACTTGTGACTTAGACCAGGTGTGGATTAACCAGTAAGCAAGGTAAGCATGGGCTTAATTGTGTTCACTTGCTGGTCTGTAGTGAACAATTTCACGTGGATTTCTCCTCATCTTTGATGTGGTGAAAAACAGGTAAAATTGTGCACTCCCGATTTGTAAGTAAGCAGAAGGAAGCTTGTGTGTACCTTGCTTATTGACTAATTCGTCCCTGCCTGAGACTTGTAGAAGGTGAGAGGCCTCGCCCTACTATGGCTCTGGAGTTGACCTGCATTCCCAGCGTTCCCTGGGACAGACATGTGCGTTGTTTCCTGAGGACTGCACTTGGGACACGCATGCACATGTAGGATGGCTGCCTGGAGCCATTTTAAATCCTGCCCAAGAGGACTGTTGCTCTGTGGAGTGGCTGCTAGAAATCAGGTTTGGGGAGGAGGGGGCAACCACCAGAGGAAAAATACACCTGTATCACAGGAGCCCTGCTCCAGTGTTCCAGATGGGGGTCTCAGGATAACCCATGAAAGCATCCAAGACAGAAACAGTCACCATAAGACAAGGAGGTCCCTGACCCAGAGAACATGAAGTCAGCCTACGGCCTCTACTCTGCCACACGCACACACACAGATGCACACACAGAGGCTGGCTGGTCAGAAACTTTGTTAAGCTGCTGCTGGAGGAGAAGGGTCAGGGGTACAGAGGATTGTACTCCCAGACTGTGCACAGCAGGGCCCAGCTGGGGAAGAGACATTTTAACTCTAAATCAAGCTGAGAGTATTTATTATTATTTGGGGCTGGGCACTTTTACTTATTGAATGGAGACTTGAGTTTCCAATGAAAAGCAAGCATTGTAGATGCATAATTACCTAGAAGTGATCAGAACAGTCAAGGGATGCCTGGGTCTCATCTTTAGAGTTAGGGAAAGGATACCCTCACTGGGTAGCTTACAAAGGACAGCAGGAGAAAAATAAAGTCAGGTTCTGATGTTCATAGCAGCATTGCTCATAAAGCACTAGAAATTATTCTTACCTAGTTATGAGTTCTGCCTGTTCAACAAGCTGCTTACTGCAAGATTATATTTGATACATATAAAATCAAAACCAAAACCAAACCCATTGCCATCGAGTTGATTCCAACTCATAGCGATCCTATAGCACAATATAGAAGTACCCCATGGGGTTTCCAAGGCTGTAAACTTTATGGAAGCAAACTGCCATATCTTTCTCCTGTGGAGCACCTTTTGGGTTCCAACTGCCAACCTCTTGGTAAGCAGCTGAGCGCTTAACCACTGTGCCACCAGGGTTCCTTTATATAGAAAATATCTTACATAAATTATCATGCATAATAAAATGAATACCAATGAACTCACCACCCAAATGAAGAGCTATAAAGATAGCAATATTTCTGACAAAATTTTTGAAGCTGCTTGTGTCTCTTTTCCTTAATTCCAACTCATCTCCTCAAGAGGTAACCACTATTTTGATGCCTTTCAATTGTGGTTTTGGTGAAGAATATTGAATATACCATGGACTGCCAGAAGAACAAGCCTGTCTTGGAAGCAGTACAGACAGAATGCTCCTTGGAAGCGAGGATGGCAAGACTTGGTCTCACATACTTTGGACGTGTTATCAGGAGGGACTAGTCCCTGGAGAAGGACAACATGCTTGGTAGAGTAGAGGGTCAGGAGGGAAGACTCTTAACAAGATGGATTGACACAGTGGCTGCAACAATGGGCTCAAGCATAACAAGAATTGTGAGGATGGTGCAGGACCAGGCAGTGTTTTGTCCTATTGCACACAGAGACGCTATAAGTAGGAACAGACTCCACAGCACCTAATGACAACAACATATGCATGTGAAAGCTGCACAATGAATAAGGAACACTGAAGAACTGAAGCCTTTGAATTATAGTGTTGGTGAACAATATTGAATATTCCATGGACTACCAGAAGAATCAACAAATCTGTCTTAGAAGAAGTACAGTCAGATGCTCCTTAGTGTAGATGGTGAGACTTTGTCTCATGTACTTTGGACATGTTGTCAGGAGGGATCAGTCCCTGGAGAAAGACATCATGCTTGGTAAAGCAGAGGGCCATCAAAAAAGAGGAAGACCCTCAACAAGATGGACTGACAGTGGCTTTAACAGTGGGCTCAAACACAGCAACAATTGTGAGGATGGCGCAGAACCAGGCAGGTATTTCCTTCTGTTGTGCATAGGGTTGCTGTGAGTCAGAACTGACTCAAGGGCTCTTGAGTCAACACAGTAAAACTATGATTACATATCCTTTCCTGCGGGTTTTTATTTTCCTGGGAACTGATAATGATTTTTGTTGTTGCTGTTTAGATGTCCATGCATTTATCACTAAATCAATTCCAAACTCTTTATTTATTAGTGTGCTATAAGTGAAAGTTTACAATTCACGTCAGCTCCTCATACACTTATACACACTGTTATGTGACCCTTGTTGCTCTTCCCATAATGTGACAGCACACCCTTTCTCTCCACCCTGTGTTTTCCATGCCCATTCAACCAGCTCCTGTCCCCCTCTGCCCTCTCATCTCATCTCCAGATGGAACCTGTCCACTTAGTCTCATGTGTCTACTTGAGCTAAGAGGCACATTCCTCACCAGCATCATTTTATGTCTTATAAGCCAGTCTAAACTTTGTCTGAAGAGTTGGCGCTTCAGGAATGGATTTTGTTTTCGGCTAACAGAGAGTCGGGAGGCCATGTCCTCTGGGGTCCCTCCAGTCTCAGTCATACCAATAAGTCTGCTCTTTTTATTAGCATTTGAGTTCTGCACCCCACTTTTTATCCTGCTCCATCAGGGACTCTCTGTTTTGTTCCCTGTCAGGGGAGTCATTGGTGGTAGCCAGACACCATCTAGTTCTTCAGGTCTCAGGCTGATAGAGTCTCTGGTTTACGTGGTCTTTTCTGTCTCTTGGGCTAATATTTTTCTTGTGTCTTTGGTGTTCTTCATTCCCCATTGTTGCAGGTGGGTTGGGACCAATTAATACATTTTAGATGGCTGCTTGCTAGCTTTTAAGGCTCCAGATGCCACTCACCAAAGTGGGATGCAGAACATTTTCTTAATACACTTTGTTATGCCAATAGACCTAGATGTCCCCTGAAACCAAGGTCCCCAGATCCCTGTCTCTGCTATTCTGTCCCTCGAAGCGTTTGGCTGTATTCAGGAAACTTCTTAGCTGTGCTGACTTCCCAGGTATTGTGTGCTGTCCTTCCCTTCACCTGAAATAATTCTTGTCTACTCTGTAATTAGTGAATACCCCTCTCCCTCCTTCCCCACCTTTGTAACCATCAAAGAATGTATTCTTCTATGTTTAAACTTTTCTTGAGTTCTTGTAATAGTGGTCTTATACAATATTTCTCCTTTCATGACTGACTAGTTTCACTCAGCATAATGCCTTCCAGATTTATCCATGTTATGACATGTTTCACAGATTCATCCTTGTTCTTTATCTTTGCGTAGTATTCTA
This sequence comes from Elephas maximus indicus, assembly GCF_024166365.1. Lineage (NCBI taxonomy): Eukaryota > Metazoa > Chordata > Mammalia > Proboscidea > Elephantidae > Elephas > Elephas maximus. The sequence continues at coordinate 62,219,072 of NC_064835.1, forward strand.
TTGTAAATATACCATGATTTGTTTATCCATTCATCAGTTGATGGGCAAGTAGGTTGTTTCCATCTTTTTGCTATTGTAAACAGTGCTACAATGAACATGGGCGTGCATATATCTATTCATGTGACGGCTCTTATTTCTCTAGGATATATTCCAAGGAGTGGGATTGCTGGATCGTATGGTAGTTCTAGTTCTAGCTTTTTAAGGAAGCGCCAAATCAATTTCCAAGGTGGTTGTACCATTTTACATTCCCACCAGCAGTGTAGAAGTGTTCCAGTCTCTCTCCACAACCTCTCCAACATTTATTATTTTGTGTCGTTTTGATTAATGCTAGCCTTGTTGGGGTGAGACGGTATCTCACTGTAGTTTTGATTTGCATTTCTCTAATTGCTAATGATCATGAGCATTTCTTCATGTATCTGTTAGCCACTTGAATGTCTTCTTTGGTGAAGTGCCTGTTTGTATCCTTTGCTTATTTTTTAATTGGGCTATTTGTCCTTTTGTCGTTGAAGTTTTGCAGTATCTTGTAGATTTTAGAGATTTGACTCTGATTGGATTTGTTGTAGCCCAAAATTTTTTCCCAGTCTATAGGTTGTCTTTTTACTCTTTTGGTGAGCATAAGTGTTTGATTTTTAGGAGCTCCCAGTTATGTAGTTTCTTTTCTGGTGTTCGAGCATTGTTAATAATGTTTTGTATACTGTTTATGCCATGTATTAGGGCTCCTAGCTTTGTTCCTGTTTTTTCTTCCATGATCTTTATTATTTTAGATTTCATGCTTAGGTCATTGATCCATTTTGAGTTAGTTTTGTGTGTGGTGTGAGGTATGGGTCTTGTTTCATTTTTGTGCAGATGGATATCCATTTATGCCAGCACCAGTTGTTAAAGAGACTGTCTTTTTCACAAATAACAGACTTTGGGCCATTGTCAAATATTAGCTACTCATAAGTGGATGAATTTATGTCTGGGTTTTCAATTCTGTTCCAGTGGTCTATGTATCTGTTGTTGTACCAGTACCAGGCTGTTTTGACTACTGTGGTAGGATAAGAAGTTCTAAAATCACGTAAAGTAAGGCCTCCCACTTTGTTCTTCTTCTTCAGTAATGCTGAACTTATCTGGGACCTCTTCCCTTTCCGTATGACGTTGGTGATTTGTTTCTCCATCTCATTAAAAAATGCCGTTGGAATTTAGATTGGGATCGCATTGTACCTATAGATCGCTTTGGGTAGAATAGACATTTTCACAATGTTGAGTTTTCCTATTCCTGAGCAAGGTATGTTTTTCCACTTAGGTAGGTCTCTTTGGGTTTCTTGTAATAGTGTCCTGTAGTTTTCTTTGTATAGGTCTTTTACATCTCTGGTTAGATTTATTCCTAAGTATTTTATCCTGTTGAGGGCTATTGTAAATGGTATTGATGATTTCCTCTTCAAAGTTCTTTGCTGGCGTAGAGGAATCCAACTGATTTTTGTATGTTTATCTTGTATCCTGATACTTTGCTGAAATCTTCTATTAGTGCCATTAGTTTTTTTGTGGATTCTTTGGGGTTTTCTGAATATAAGTTCATATCACCTGAAAATAGAGATACTTTTACTTCTTATCAGTTTGGATGCCCTTTATTTCTTTTTCTAGCCTAATTGCTCTGGCTAGGACCTCCAGCACAATGTTGAATAAGAGCAGTGTTAAAGGGCATCCTTGTCTGGTTCCCGTTCTCAAGGGAAATGCTTTCAGATCCTCTCCATTTAGGATGATGTTGGCTGTTGGCTTTGTATAAATGCTCTTTATTATGTTGAAGAATTTCCCTTCTATTCCTATCTTGCTGAGAATTTTTTCATGAATGGGTGTTGGACTTTGTCAAATACCTTTTCTGCATCAATTGATAAGATCATGTGGTTCTTGTCTTTTATTTATGTGATGGATTACATTGATAGTTTTTCTAATGTTGAACCATCCCTGCATACCTGATATGAATGCCACTTGGCCATGGTGAATTTTTTTTTTTTTGACATCTTGAATTCTATTGGTTAGAATTTTGTTGAGGATTTTTGCATCTATGTTCATGACAGATGTTGGTCTGTAATTTTCTTTTTTTGTCGTGTCTTTACCTGGTTTTTGTATCAGGGTTACACTGGCTTCATAGAATGAGACTGGAAGTATCCATACTTTTCTATGCTCTGAAATATCTTTAGTAGTAATGGTATTAACTCGTCTCTGAAAGTTTGGTAGACTTCTCCAGTGAAGCCGTCAGGCCCAGTGCTTTTTAAAAATTTTTTTATTGGGAGTTTCAAAGTTACCTTTTCAATCTCTTCTTTTGTTATAGGTTTATTTAGTTATTCTACCTCTGTTTGCATTAGTTTAGATAGGTAGCATAGTCCAGAAATTTGTCCATTTTCTCTAGGTTTTCATATTTGTTGGAGTACAATTTTTCATAGTATCTGTTATGATTCTTTTAATTTCAGTTGAGTCTGTTGTGATATTGCCCATCTCATTTCTGATTCAGGTTATTTGCTTCCTTTCCTGTTTTTCTTTTGTCAGTTTATTGATTTTGTTAATGTTTTCAAAGAACGAGCTTTTGGTCTTGTTAACTCTTTCAATTGTTTTTCTACCCTCTATTTCATTTAATCCTGCTCTAATTTTTATTATTTGCTTTCTTCTGGTGCCTAAGGGCTTCTTTTGCTGCTCTCTCTCTCTCTATATATTTGTTTGAGTTGTAGGGCTAATGCTTTGATTCTGGCTCTTTCTTCTTTTTGGATGTGTGCATTTATTGCTATAAGTGGACCTCTGAGCACTGCTTTTGCTGTGTCTCAAAGGTTCTGGTAGGATGTGTTTTCATTCTCATTTGATTCTATGAACTTCTTTATTCTATCCTTATTTTCTTCATAACCCAGTAGTTTTTGAGAAAGGTGCTGTTCAGTTTCCATGTGTTTGATTTTTTTTTCCTTGCTTTTTCTGTTACTGATTTCTACTTTTATGGCTTTATGGTCAGAAAAGATGCTTTGTAATATTTTCATATTTTGGACTCTGTTAATTTTTGCTTTATGGCCTATGTGGTCCATTCTGGAGAATGTTCCATGTGTGTTGGACAAGAAAGTATACTTGGCTGCTGTTGGGTGGAGTGTTCTGTATATGTCTATGAGGTTAACTTGGTTGATTGTTGCATTTAGATCTTCCCTGTCTTTATTGAGCTTCTTTCTGGATGTTCTGTGCTTCACCGAAAGTGGCGTATTGAAGTCTCCTACTTTACTGTGGAGCTATCTCTCTTTTCAATGCTGTTGGAGTTTGTTTTATGTATTTTGGAGCCCTGTCTTTGGGTTCCTAGATATTTCTTATGGTTATGTCCTTCTGGTATATTGACCCTTTAATCATTATATAGTGTCCTTCCTTATTCTTTGTGGTGGATTTCACTTTAAAGTCTAGTTTGTAAGAGATTAATATTGCCACTCCTGCTCTTTTTCATTGTTTGCTTGATATATGTTTTTCCAAACTTTGAGTTTTACTTTGTTTGTGTCTTTAAGTCTAAGGTGTGTCTCTTGTAGGTGGCATATAGCTGGATCATTTTTTTTTTTTTAATCCATCCATTCTGCCACTCTCTGTCTCTTAATTGGTGCATTCAATTAGGCCTAACTGAATTACATTCAGCCTAATTATTGATAGGTGTGAGTTTTTAATGCTGTCATTTTGATGTCTTTTTTTGTGTGTGTGCATGTTGTTGGCAGTTTCTTTGTTCCACTTAATTTTCTGTGCTGAGTCATTTTTCTTTATATATTTTCTTTTCATCTTTTTCATTGTTGTTGATTTTTTATTTGCTGAGTCTTTATGTTTTTCTTGTTTTTTTATTTTGACATGTAGCATTGTTAGTTTCCTTTGTGGTTACCTTAATATTTACCCTTATTTTTCTAAGTTTAAACCAATCTTTTATTTCTTTGTATCACCTTGACTTCCTCTCCATATGAAAGATCTATTACTACTATTTTTAGTCCCTCTTTCTTGTTTTAATGTTGTCATCTTTTACATAATGACATCTCTGTTTCCCTGTTTTGAGCATTTTAGCTTTGATTTATTTTGTGAATTCCCTATCTGGTTGCTCTGTCCTGTGTTCTAATCTTAGGTTGTTACCTGATGTTTTTAATTTCTTAACTGGAGGGCTCCCTTTAGTATTTCTTGTAATTTTGTTTTGGTTTTTGGAGATTCCTTAAACTTCTGTTTGTCTGGAAATGTCCTAATTTTGCCATTATATTTGAGAGTCAGTTTTGCTGGATATATAATTCATGGCTGGCAGTTTTTTTTCCTTCAGGGCTTAATATATATCATCCCATTGCCTTCTTGCCTGCATGGTTTCTGTTGAGTGCTCCAAGCTTAGTCTTATTGACTTTCCTTTGTTTGTGACTTTTTGTTTATTCCTAGATGCTCTTAAAATTCTCTATCTTTGGTTTTGGCAAGTTTGATTATAATATGTCTGGATAACTTTCTTTTGAGATCTACCCTGTGTGGGGCTTGGTGAGCATCTTGGAGAGATATCGTCTCATCTTTCATGATATCGGGGAAGTTTTCTGCCAACAAATCTTCAACGATTCTCTCTGTATTTTCTGTTACCCCCCCCACCCCCCCTTTCTGGTACTCCAGTCACTCATAAGTTATTCCTCTGGATAGAGTCCCACATAATTCTTAGGGATTTCAATTCTTTTATCTGATTTTTCCTCAGATATGTTGGTGTCAAGTGCCTTATTTTCAATCTCACTAATTCTGACTTCCATGGCCTCAGTTCTGCTCCTATGACCTTTTACTGAATTGTCTAATTCAGAAATTTTGTGGTTAATCTTCCGGATTTCTGTTTGCTGTACCTCTGTGGATTCTTGTAGCCTATTAAATTAGTCATTATGCTGTTTTCTAATCTTCTTAAGTTCTTCTATTGCTTTGTCTGTGTGTTCCTTGGCTTGTTCTGCATTTTGGCTGATCTCCTTCCTGATCTCTTATATTCTATCTCTGGTAATTCCAGGAATTTCTCTTCATCTAGAAGATTTCTTGATTCTTTGTTTTGGGAGCTTGCTGAAGCCATCATGGTCTGCCTCTTTATGTGATTTGATATTGGCTGTTTTCTCCAAGCCATCAAAAAGTTACTGTATTTATTTGTTTGCTTACTGTGTCCTAGCTTCTTGTTTTGTTTTGATATTCCCAAATAGGCTTCTCAATGAGCTAGTTTGATTAGTGACACCTCTGAAGCTCTAACGTCCTGTCACCAGCTGTTTAGAGCTGTTACTAGGTGTGTGAGCCCAGGAGTCGTTTCTTTTTCTTCTATGGACTCAGCTCAGGTGTCCAGGTAGTTAGTCACCAAGTGCGTCATGCAGGCTTTCACCTACAGTTGTAGACAAGCAAGGGTGATTGGTATAGGCACAGGGATCTGGCTGCAGTAGGGAGTCACGTGCTAAGGCAGGGGGCTGACAACCACCCCGAGTGTCTGTGAGGAAAGCATGTCCCTGTTCCCTAAAGCACATAGATGGGTTGGTTTTGCAGCCAGACTATGGGCACCCAACACCATTGGCTGTAAGGACTGCAAAAAAAAAAAAAAACAAAAACTACAAGGCACCACTTATTCTTGGATCCCTGTTGTGGGTGGCTAGACCGCATTTGTGTAGCCACCAGTCCTCAGGCCTCTGATATGGGTAGGTGAGGACCCTGCTTAACAGGCAGAGCAGTGTCAAATGTCACAAACCTGCCTCTCCACCATATAGCTGATAGAGTTGAGGTTAGACTTCAGATATATGCCCTGTTGTAGTGTGCTAATAAGGGCCTATGCCGTTGAAATTGGCCCACATAGGTCTGTGCAGGGGTGAAAAGCATTCAAAGTCTGTGGGCCCCTTACACCTCTACCTAGGCAAAGGAGCTGTTTCTGCTCTGAGTGCCTGGCTTAGGGGAGCCAACAGATTATTTTTTCCCTGTTTGATAATTTGTTCTCTCTCCAAGGCTGGGGGAATAGCTCAAGGCATATGACGGATCCTACTTCCAGCCCAGGGGATACAGCTATCCCTGAAGCCGGCTTGGACCCAGTGTAGAGTGGGAAAGGGGCAGGTAAGTGGGAGAGAAGTTTTTCCCAAAGGGGTGTTTTTTGATCTGTGTGGTAGGTTAGATGCATGTACTTAGCTTTTGTTGATTGAGTGCCACTTTTCATTGATTCTGGAGGTGTGAGTAGACTCTCTGCCACTCAGTCTCTCCTGATGTGGAAAACGCTTCCCGAATGCCACTGCTGATCCTGGCCTGCAGGGTGCCGGTTCTTGCCAGATCAGGTCTGGCAACTCCTCACTGCTTCTAAACCGTCTCTCCCTTCCCCTGCTGCTCAGTCTGATTCCTCAACTTTGCCTTTGATGTTCAGGGCTCCTAGTTTGTCATATATAATTGATTTGCTTGTTTTTTTGGGTATTTGTTCTAGGAGGGACCACAGAAAGAGTCTGACTACTCTGCCATCTTAGCTCGACCCTCTCCAAACTCTTTTGAAATGTCTCCTCCTCATGACATCTGATGCCTCAGGTCATCTATCAATTAAGTCTCCCCGTGGTCTTTCCCAGAGCCTTCTGACCTCATCTGGACTGTTTTGCATTTCATTCAACATGTTCTTATTGAGTCAACCATGTGCTGCGTTCTGTGCTGGACCCTGGTGAAACACAATGAAGAAGACAGTTGTAACTCTTTCCTTCATGGGGCTTATTATCTAATGAGAGAGTCAGGATACACAAACACCTCCATACCAATGAGTTTTCTATTCCTAGTTATTTTCTAGGATCTGGAGTTGACGCCTGTCATAGGATGGCAACAGTGTGTCTCCTGAGTACTAGAGGGCTGCTCCCCAGCTACATGCCTGGCCAAGGCACTCTAAGTCAGGGATTGACAGTGGCACCTACATAAAGCACCTTCCTTTTCTCAGTTGGTCCTGGACTCATGAAACGAAGCCTGAATAGGCATTTTTAAAAATAATTTTTATTGTGCTTTAAGTGAAAGTTTACACATCAAGTCAGTCTCTCACACAAAAACCCATATACACCTTGCTACACACTCCCAATTACTCTCTCCCTAATGAGAAAGACCGCTCTCTCCCTCTACTCTCTCTTCTTGTGTCCATTTCGCCAGCTTCTAACCCCCTCTACCCTCTCATCTCCCCTCCAGGCAGAAGATGCCAACATAGTCTCAAGTGTCCACCTGATCCAAGAAGCTCACTCCTCACTAGCATCCCTCTCCAACCCATTGTCCAGTCCAATCCATGTCTGAAGAGTTGGCTTCAGGAATGGTTCCTGTCTTGGGCCAACAGAAGGTCTGGGGGCCATGACCACTGGGGTCCTTCCAGTCTCAGTCAGACCATTAAGTCTGGTCTTACGAGAATTTGGGATCTGCATCCCACTGCTCTCCTGCTCCCTCAGGGGTTCTCTGTTGTGTTCCCTGTCAGGGCAGTCATCGGTTGTAGCCAGGCAACATCTAGTTCTGCTGGTCTCAGGATGATGTAGTCTCTGGTTCATATGGCCCTTTCTGTCTCTTGGGCTTGTAATCGCCTTGTGTCCTTGGTGTTCTTCATTCTCCTTTGATCCAGGTGGGTTGAGACCAATTGATGCATCTTAGATGGCTGCTTGCTAGCATTTAAGACCCCAGACACCACTCTTCAAAGTGGGATGCAGAATGTTTTCTTAATAGATTTTATTATGCCAATTGACTTAGATGTCCCCTGAAACCATGGTCCCCAGACCCCTGCCCCTGCTACGCTGGCCTTCGAAGCATTCAGTTTATTCAGGAAACTCCTTTGCTTTTGGTTTAGTCCAATTGTGCTGACCTCACCTGTATTGTGTGCTGTCTTTCCCTTCGCCTAAAGTAGTTCTTATCTACTATCTAATTAGTGAAGGCTCCTCTCCCACCCTCCCTCCCTCCCGCCTCTCGTAACCATGAAAGAATGTTTTCTTCTCAGTTTAAACTATTTCTCAAGTTCTTATAATAGTGGCCTTATACAATATTTGTCCTTTTGTGACTGACTAGTTTCACTCCGCAGAATGCCTTCCAGGTTCCTCCATGCTATGAAATGTTTCCCAGATTCCTCACTGTTCTTTATCAATGCATAGCATTCCATTGTGTGAATATACCATAATTTATTTATCCATTCATCCATTGATGGGCACCTTGGTCACTTCCATCTTTTTGCTATTGTAAACAGTGCTGCAATAAACATGGCTGTGCATATATCTGTTCGTGTAAAGGCTCTTATTTCTCTAGGGTATATTCCAAGGAGTGAGATTGCTGGATCGTATGGTAGTTCTATTTCTACCTTTTCAAGGAAGTGCCAAATCGATTTCCAAAGTGGTTGTACCATTTTACATTCCCATCAGCAGTGTAGAAGTGTTCCAATCTCTCCACAACCTCTCCAAGATTTATTCCTTTGTGTTTTTTGGATTAATGCCAGCCTTGTTGGAGTGAGATGAAATCTCATTGTAGTTTTGATCTGCATTTCTCTAATGGCTAATGATCGTGAGCATTTCCTCATATATCTGTTAGCTACCTGAATGTCTTCTTTAGTGCAGTGTCTATTCATATCTTTTGCCCAGTTTTTAATTGGGTTATTTGTCTTTTTGCAGTATCATGTAGATTTTAGAGATCAGGCACTGATCAGAAATGTCATAGCTAAAAACTTTTTTCCCAGTCTGTAGGTAGTCTTTTTACTCTTTTGGTGAAGTCTTTGGATGAGCATAGGTGTTTGATTTTTAGGAGCTCCCAGTTATCTAGTTTTTCTTCTGCATTCTTTATAACGTTTTGTATACTGTTTATGCCATGTATTAGGGCTCCTAACGTTGTCTCTATTTTTTCTTCCATGATCTTTATCATTTTAGATTTTAGATTTAGGTCTTTGATCCATTTTGAGTTCGTTTTTGTGCATGGAGTAAGGTATGGGTCTCGTTTCATTTTTTGCAGATGGATATCCAGTTATGCCAGCACCATTTGTTAAAAAGACTGTCATTTCCCCATTTAACTGTTTTGGGCTCTTTGTCAAATATCAACTGTTCATATGTGGATGGATTTATGTCTGGATTCTCAATTCTGTTCCACTGGTCCATGTATCTGTTGTTGTACCAGTACCAGCCTGTTTTGACTACTGTGGCGGTATAATAGGTTCTAAAATCAGGTAAAGTAAGGCCTCCCACTTTGTTCTTCTTTTTCAGTAATGCCTTATTTATCCAGGGCCTCTTTCCCCTCCATATGAACTTGGTGATTTGTTTCTCCATCTCATTAAAGAATGTCTTTGGGATTTGGATCGGAATTGCATTAAATGTATAGATCGCTTTTGGTAGAATAGACATTTTTATAATATTAAATCTTCCTATCCACGAGCAAGGTATGTTCTTCCACTTATGTAAGTCTCTTTTGGTTTCTTGCAGAAGCGTACTGTAGTTTTCTTTGTATAAGTCTTTTACACCTCTGGGAAGATTTATTCCTAAGTATTTTATCTTCTTGGGGGCTACTGTAAATGGCATTGATTTGGTGATTTCCTCTTCGATGTTCTTTTTGTTGGTGTAGAGGAATCCAACTGATTTTTGTATGTTTATCTTGTATCCCGATACTCTGCTGAGCTCATTAGTTTCCGCAGTTTTCTGGCGGAATCCTTAGGGTTTTCTGTGTATAAGATCATGTCATCTGCAAATAGAGATACTTTGACCTCTTCCTTGCCAATCTGGATGCCTTTTATTTCTTTATCTAGCCTAATTGCTCTGGCTAGGACTTCCAGCACAATGTTGAATAAGAGTGGTGATAAAGGGCATCCTTGTCTGGTTCCTAATCTCAGTGGGAATGTCTTCAGGCTTTCTCCATTTAGGGTGATGTTGGTTGTTGGCTTTGTATAATTGCCCTTTATTATGCTGAGGAATTTTCCTTCTATTCCTATTTTGCTGAGAGTTTTTTATCCTGAATGAGTGTTGAACTTTGTCAAATGCCTTTTCTGCATCAATTGATAAAATCATGTGATTCTTGTCTTTTGTTTTATTTATGTGGTGGATTACATTAATTGTTTTTCTAATGTTAACCATCCCTGCATACCTGGTATGAATCCCACTTGGTCATGGTGAATTTTTTTTTTTTTTGATATGTTGTTGAATTCTATTGGCTAGAATTTTGTTGAGGATTTTTGCATCTACATTCATGAGGGATATGGGTCTATGATTTTCTTTTCTTATGGTGTTTTTACCTGGTTTTGGTATCAGGGATATGGTGGCTTCATAGAATGAGTTTGGTGGTATTCCGTCCTTTTCTATGCTCTGAAATACCTTTAGTAGTAGTGGTGTTAACTCTTCTCTGAAAGGTTGGTAGAGCTCTGCAGTGAAGCTGTCCGGACCAGGGCTTTTTTTTTGTTGGGAGTATTTTGATTACCTTTTCAATCTCTTCTTTTGTTATGGGTCTATTTAGTTGTCCTACCTCTGTTTGTGTTAGTTTAGGTAGGTAGTGTGTTTCTAGGAATTCATCCATTTCTTCTAGGTTTTCAAATTTGTTTGAGTATAGATTTTCATAGTAATCTGATATGATTCTTTTAATTTCAGTTGGGTCTGTTGTAATATCGCCCATCTCATTTTCTTCTTCGGGTTGCTTCCTCTCCTGTTTTTCTTTTGTCAGTTTGGCCAGTGGTTTATCAATTTTGTTGATTTTTTCAAAAAGCTAGCTTTTGGTCTTGTTAATTCTTTCAATTGTTTTTCTGTTTTCTATTTCATTTAGTTCAGCTCTAATTTTTATTATTTGTTTTCTTCTGGTGCCTGTGGGTTTCTTTCGTTGCTCTCTATTTGTTCAAGTTGTAGGGATAATTCTTTGATTTTGGCCCTTTCTTCTTTTTGGATGTGTGCATTTATTGATATAAATTGGCCTCTGAGCACCGCTTTTGCTGTGTCCCAAAGATTGTGATAGGAAGTGTTTTCCTTCTCACTGGATTCTCTGAATTTCTTTATTCCATCCTTAACGTCTTCTATAATCCAGTTTTTTTTGCTCAGGGTATTGTTCAGTTCCCAAGTGCTTGATTTCTTTTCCCTGCTTTCCCTGTTATTGACTTCCACTTTTACGGCCTTATGGTCAGAGAAGATGCTTTGTAATATTTCAATGTTTTGGATTCTGCTAAGGCTTGCTTTATGACCTAATATGTGGTCTATTCTAGAGAATGTTCCATGTGCACTAGAAAAGAAAGTATACTTGGTTGCTGTTGGGTGGAGTGTTCTATATATGTCTACGAGGTCAAGTTGGTTGATTGTGGAATTTAGATCTTCCGTGTCTTTATTGAGCTTCTTTCTGGATGTCCTGTCCTTCACCGAAAGTGATGTGTTGAAATCTCCTACTATTATTGTGGAGCTATCTCTCTTTTCAATGCTGATAGCATTTGTTTTATGTATCTTGCAGCCCTGTCATTGGGTGCATAAATATTTAAAATGGTTGTATCTTCTTGGTGTATTGTCCCCTTAATCATTATATAGTGTCCTTCCTTATCCTTTCTGATGGATTTAACTTTAAAGTCTATTTTGTCAGAAATTAATATTGCCACTCCTGCTCTTTTTTGCTTGTTGTTTGCTTGATATTTTTTTTCCATCTTTGAGTTTTAGTTTGTATCTCTAAGTCTAAGGTGTGTCTCTTGTAGGCAGCATATAGACGGATCTTGTTTATTAATCCATCCTGCCACTCTGTCTCTTTATTGGTGCATTTAGTCCATTTACATTCAGGGTAATTATGGATCGGTATGAATTTAGTGCTATCATTTTGATGTCTTTTTTTGTGTGTTGACAGTTTCTTTTTCCCACCTCATTTTATGTGCTGAGTAGATTTTCTTTTTGTCCTTTCCTCATAATTGTTGTTGTTCATTTTGTTTCTGCTGAGTCTGTATTTTTCCTTCGTATTTTATTTTGATGAGTAGGATAGTTTTTCTCCTTTGTGGTTACCTTATTATTTACCCAGATTTTTATAAATTTAAAACTAACTTTTATTTCTTTGTATCACCGTTATCTTCCTCTCCATATGGAAGGTGTATGATTACATTTCTTAGTACCTCTTTATTATTTTAATGTTGTCTTCTTTTATATAATAACATTGCTGTTATCCTGTTGAACAGGCATTTTTAAAGCCCAGCTCCATTTGCGTCATGGTTAGTTAAGGTTCTGCACTTGAACTTAGGCTGTCTTGTGTGGGGAGTAATGGGGGGACTGGATCAGGATCATAATACGTGAATGTAGCCACTCATCCTTGGGAACATGCTGGAAGTTTGGGCCCCAAACCCCATGCAGAAGTCTAGAAAGTTGGGCAGATCTTTGAGGAGGGCTCTATTTTCTCTAGGTCCTGAGTGGAGTCTTGGACTTATCACTATAAGACTATCCAAATTAAGGCACCAACACTGGAGGAAACAGGTCCAGGGACAGAGAATGAAACAGACACACACAGACACACAGAGGCTTGAGAGAATTTATCCCAACGCCCTAGGAAGAGATGGTTTGGGCTACTGTGTGCTTTCCAACCAATTATGGCTTGAATCACAGGTAAGAGGAGCAGATGGGACTAGCACTGCTCAGATCATGAAAATTATCTATGTGTCTTGTAATCCCCATAAAATGTGGCCCAGTCAGTCTTGGAACATGAGTACCCTCTCCCTCCAGCCCTGCCTTGTGGGGATGGTAGAGGAGTTTCCTTAGATCAGGGTCTTCATCTTGGTGGGTTGCAAGGGGCAAGGGATTGGAGATGAGCCAAGAGTGCCCCCTAGAGACAATGTTAATCTCAATTTTTGATACTGTTCAATTTTTTTTTCTTGTTTTCCTGAGTATTAAGTGAGAAACTGGGAAAGGGCTATAACTGAGGGTTCATAGCCAGTAAAAATAAAACTAACAGTGCAGGTTAAAATCAACCAGCTATCAAACCAGCAACAATGTAGACTAAGTTCATCTTGGTCTAACTTTCTAACAACTGATCAGAACAATCATTTGGGGACACAAAATGGATTTTTTTTTCCTGCTCTCTTCTTATACTCTCCCACCCCACCCCACCCCCTGCCGCTATATTATATCTATTTTGTAGTTGTTGTTGAGATATGCACAGCAAAACATACACCAATTCAACAGTTTGTACATGTACAATTTAGTGACACTGATTAAATGTTTCAAGTTGTGCAACCATTCTCATCCTCCTTTTCTGAATTGTCCCTCCCTCATTGATATAAACTCACTGCTCCCTAAGGTTTCTAGCTAGTCTTTCAGGTTGCTGTTGTCAATTTGATTCCATAAAAAAAACCCAGTGCCATTGAGTCGATTCCTATAGATAGTTATTAAAAGAGTGTAATGCTCAAAGTAGACCTTTTTTCCTAAAAAAAAACAAAAAACAAAAACCTAGTTAAGCTATACTATTTTTTTTTTTATTGTTTGGTTTTAAGACGACTTCAGGGGGTATTTTTGGTTTAAAGATTATCTCAGGGCAATAGTTTCAGGGGTTCACCCACCCTCCATGGCTCAGAAAGTCTAAAGTGCATAAGATTTGAAATCCTAGTCTACATTTCCCCCCTTTTGATCAGGTTTCTTCTGTGGAATTTTTAATTAAAATATTCAGTAACGGGCACCATCCAGTTCTTCTGGCCTCATGGCAAAGGAGGCAGTTGTTCACGGAGGCAATTAGCCATACATTCCATATCCTCCTCCTATTCCTGACTCTCCTTCTTCCTCTGTTACTCCAGGTGAACAGAGACCAATTATTGTAAATGCATTGTGATTTACAGTTAAAACACTCTGCCTTCTTCATACACTCCATCTCCCCAAACTGAATGTGCTGATGGACACCAGAGGTCTTTGCTGCGGGGTGGGTAGAAACAGAAGATGCCCTTAAGGAAGAGGAGTGGTTGAGCAGGCTAGAGCCTAACCTTCAGGAGTAAAAGAGGGCAGTGGGTTCTCAGGTCAGGTATGAACTAGATCTAGGAAGAAGCATTTCAAGAGTGAATGCTCAATGACAGCTCAGAAGCAGGTACAATGGCTCAGCCTGGGCTTGGGCTTTTTGCACCTGTGCAAGAACATAATAAAACAGCAAATCGAGAGGTTCAAAGTCCTGCCAGGGATGGGGAAATAGCACTTACAGAGAAAGGTGCTGGCATGGTGGGGGTAGGTGGTGTGTGGCTGGTGGCACAAGCAGCCAGATGGTGGCATTAGGATGGTGACCCTATGCCTTCTGTCAGGTGCTGAGAGTAGGGGATCCTACTCTGTGAGGCAAGTCCTTTTGTCAGGACATGCCTGGATTCTCCAGGCAGCACACCACCAGAGTCTCTAAACACCAAAGGGGAGGGCAGGATGACTGCAGTCATGAGACCCCACAGGCACCCTTCCTCCATGCTGTGCTCTTGGCTGGCGGCCTGGGGATATCCTGGTATCATGTGAAAGCAAGTCTGTAAATTTCCTGTTTAAACGAACCTCCTGGAGATGCTAACAGAGTCTCCCCATGCGCCTGGAGAATTCACAGGTGTGTTCCGGCTGGGGCTGGGAGGAGCAAGCTTCCTCAGCCTGAACTTAAAGGCTCTGGGAGACGTCTGGATGAGCATTCCATTCCTAGTCACCCTTCCTTCTGCTCTGGCTGCAGATCCAGGCATATCACATCCTGTTTCTGTTCTGAATACTGACTTCCCACAGGACATGTACAGAGCCACAGCCTTTTAGAGCTGAAAGGGGGGTTAGAGGTTATTTGTCCTCGTTTTACGGGTAAACTGGCCTAGAGTTGTGAAGTACTCCGCCCAGCAAGAAGAGAAGAGCTAGTTGTAGACCTCTCTCCTGACTCTCCTTCCCGGCCTCCTGTGTGGGAAGAGCACCTGGGCAGCCTGGCTTTAACACTCTGACCTGCACTTGGCAGCAGGGTCTGCTCTTTGATTTGAGCTTCTCGAGAAGGCCTCTGGGGAAGCGACTGGCCCTACTGCTCTAATGGTGGTTCTCTGAACTGAGAATGAGGGGTGCTTAGCACCTTTCCCTTCTCAACCTTGGGCCTTAGTTATAATTCCAGGCCACAGGGTGAAAAAAAAATCCCATTATACTCTGATCCAGGCACTGGATTAAGTGCTTTTATATGCATTAATTCATGCTTTTCAAAAGTTGTTCTCATGTTATAAACATTGGTTCCATATATGATAATGAACAGTCTGAGCCTTCATTCTTGAAAACAAGAGGGTGGGTGGAAGAAAACCTGCCTAAGAAGGTGGCTGCCTTTCTTCCTAGGGCCACAAGGCCAGCTCTGGACTGAGGCTGAGGGAGGCTCACTATACCCAAGGTGCCCACGTCTGCTGCAGTCTTGGGGCATGCTCGATGGGTGCCCGTACCAGATGCTTTCTCCACGAAGCACACGACAGGGCTCTCACCATACCATGCTTTGTTTCTAAAGAAACATGCCACATTTTGTTCCAACAGCCCATTTTCCTTAACTGATGCTTTAGATAACGGCTCCCACACCTCAGGGGAGACACTGCCCAGCTCCCTGCACATCTCAGATGGGAAAAGAAATGACCCTCTGTGCTTGTTTCACTACAAATGAATCAAAAGTTATTTATTTTCTAAAAGTATAAAAACATGTACAAAAAGGGACTCACTCTAAGCTAGAATTAAGAGATATCACTGTAACAAAACAGTCGGGTGGGCAAGCCACTGTGGAGAAAGTACTGCTTCCAAACCATGAATGACTTTAATCAGGGCTCTGCCCCAGACTCTTTAGAAGGTTATTTCATGGACATAGAGTAAATTTTATTAAATGCAGACGCATAAAAGTAAGGCTTGTGCTTCTCCAGATTTATAAAATATACTTCCAAGGGTCTGAGGAAAATAATCTTATGTCAGTCCCAGGGAACTTTTCTCCCCAAAAGTTGATTGGTCACTTTCTGTGGAGGAAAAGAAAGGAAGGAAGTTAGATACTCTTTCATCAGAAGCAGACAGCCACGTCCCCACCACATGTCACTGAAGAGACCAGCATGGCTCTACCTAAATCCTGCTTATCTTCCTTAGCTATAGAAACTATGGTAATTATACAAAATATACCAGAAATGTTTAGGAAAGATGATTGATAATATCTATTATTTTTACGAATACAGATAATCTATAACCTTGATAGGTTAATCAGTCCATCAATGTGCAAATACACAAGCCAACAAGATGCCAGTCTTGTAGTGCTGATACACCAGATGGGCCATGCAATGACTAGGGCTCCCCAGCTGCGGAAGCCCAACCTCCAGAAGCTGGTTCTCCAATCCCACGCCACTCTGGACGAACTGGACTTTCAGTTTCTGACTTTCCGAGTCTTCCAGGGTAGAGTGAGGGAGTTGGGAAGGAAACAAGAACATTGCTGATTTGGAAGGATATGGCCCTGTTGGCACAACCGGCAGTCTGGTGTCTCAGTCAACCAGCAGCAACACCCAGGCCCCATGAGGTTCTAGAACTTGCAGCACCATTGATTTCACTGTGGCTGTGGGCAGACCTCTGGCCCTCCAAACTGCCAACTCTTACGCCACACTCAGACATTTTCCAGTTTACTCTAGAAGTTCTAGAGGTGTATGATGACTTACCCACAAGGGGCATAAAACCGCCAGTTGGGAGTCTAGAATGAAAACTCCACAATTCTGATAGATGTGGACATTTCCACCATGGCATCTAAACTGACATCTAAGTGTAAAATTTGGTTTCACTCCAAATGTAGGCATGGAAGGAGCGTTATACAAGTAAGGCCGAGGGGCCTGAGAAAACGCATAGCTCTTAAGGTGGCGGTGCTAAACCTGATCTGAAATCTGATCATGGGTGCCATTATCTTCGGAATTTCAGCAGAGGTACAATGCATTACAGGCTTAAGTTCACTCCAAAAATTCAGACAATTCTGAGTGAGTGCTCAAACAGGTCAGATGTGTTTCTCTCCCCTTCTCTTTCACCTGGTAAACCTGACTACATGGAGGATCAACTGACCTTTTTATATAGCTGGGCTCGCAGCCGGTATGATTTATATTCTGATTTCCTCTTCTCTTCTTCTTTCCTTTTCTGAACTTCTGGAAGTTGCTCATACATCCTAAGAAATGGCACCAGTGGAAAGACAGCATGAGGCATGGGGTTCAGGGCACAGCACTACTGAGGATGTCTTTCTGTTATGCGTTACACACTCTACCACTCCACAGACAGGCCTGGACCCACTGTGTGTGCCCAGCCTCATGCTAGACACGGGGCACAAGGATCCAGGGCCCAGGGTGCTCATGCTCTAGAAAGGGAGACAGATTGGTGAAAACATAGTTAAATTCCGCTAACAGCGGTTACTTCTGGGAAAGGAGCGGAACGAGGGGGCAGAGGTAAACCACTTCTCATTCTATATGTAAAAATGTATTGTTTCAATATAGATAACGAACATGTATTACTATTATATATTTAAGCACCAGGATAAAAAAAAATGGGGAAAAAGGACAATAACGGTCATCTGGACAAGATGCTGCACAGAGTTACAGATGAAGCAAATGATTCTGACTGGGGAGGAGTCAGGGGTCACTTCAGTGAGGAGACAAGGCTTGAGCTGGTCCTGAAGAATGTTTGGAGCAGAGAGGGAGCAGGGGGAGAAAGAAGGAAGGGCGCTCAAGTGAAAGCAAAGTGAGTACTGGTAAGAACGGAGTCAAGGCTTCAGAGAGAGGCACGTAGGGAAGCAGGTGGGAAGCAGGGGGTTGAGGGCAGGGTGGGATCAGGGCCACATCAAAGACCTGGGCCTGTCCTATCAGCGGTTGAATGCCACTGATTTTAAGTCAGAGGGATGTGGTCAAATGTGCTTTTTATTAATACAGTCTAATTGGAAATAACCTAAATTTCCAACAAAAGAACAGTTAAACAGACTATGGAATATCTACATAATAAAATTATTACAAAGCATGAAAACGATGTTTTCAAAGAACCTTTAATGATGCGGGAAAATGTTCTCAACGAAATGTCGAATAAAATAAAGCAGGATACCATGTGTGTGTATACAGTACAATCCACACGTTGGAAAAAAAAAAAAGTGTGTTAATTCAAGTCTCTGCAACACTCTCATTCTTTCCAAAAACAGGACTAGTGTTAGTTAGTTAGGATTACAAACGGTGCTTTTTTCCTTATTTTTGCTTTTCTCTATTTTTGCCAAAGTGTTCAATAATCTGAAAACAAATCATTGGAAATGATGCAGAGGTTCTGACGGGAACAGATTAGAGAAGGTGGAGGTGGGACGCGGGAAGGACAGCGGTCCTCTGGGAGTGGCCGACAGGCAATCCACGCTAAGGCAGCGAGGAGGCTGGGTTCCAGGACTTCTAGCTGGCTGCCTGCACAGTGATGGATAAGACATGGGTAGAGGGGACAGCCCCCCAGCTTTCCTGCTAAGTGAGTGGATGCCCAAGAAAATGTGGGAGTGGAGAATGGGTAGTTCCATTGTGGACACACTAGAGATGATTACTAGCTAAAAACACAAAAGTGGAGGCCAGGAGAGAGGGCAAAGAGGAACTAACATACGCTTTTAAGTCACTTTTGGAAATAGGGTAACCAAGGCCATAGGAAAAGAAGAGCCACCTCATGGATAACATGTAATGTGAAGAGAAAATCTGCTTGGACAAGGAAGGTTGTATTCTTGGGCTGGAAAGCTGGCAATCAGGCTAACCTGAGTAGCCAGAAAATTACATTTTGGAAATGATTCCTTGAAAGCAACTATTCCATATTATTGCAATTAACCATCTGTTTGTGGTCTGGAGTCAATCATCGTCATCCTTGTACTTAGTGTCTGGCACTCACGCAAATACATGTATTAGTAAGTTAACAAAGTAACTTTTCTTGAAGGACACACTAGAAGAAATATTTCTAGATAAAAAAGTAAGTTCTTTCTTCTCCCAATCCTTCCTTTTCACCTATAAATATCTTTGGCAGAGGTAGGTGATGTGAAAAGATAAGGAACAACAAGGAACTTCAGTGACACAAATCCTCCCTCCAGGATACTCAAAGGACTACTGGATGGGGAGCCCAAGGACCAGGTTCTTGCCCTGCTCTGGCCCCAACTTGCTGGGTGACTCCCCCTCTCTGGGCTGCAGTGTCCTGAAAGTAAGGGGTGAATAGATGACCTCTAAGATCCCACTCAAATTTAGGTGAGTCTCAGATGGAAGTGGATCATTTTCTTGAAGAGGGAGTATGCCAGAAATAAAACTGAATAGAAGCACTCTGACGAAAACTTTCCCCAGGAGACACTTACTTCATTTCCTACGAGTATAACCAAACCTAATCTCGTTGCTGTTGAGCTGATTCCGACTCATAGCGACCCCTGTATTACAGAGTGGAACTGCCCCACAGGGTCTCCTTGGCTGTAATCTTTACGGAAGCAGATTGCCAGGCTTTTCTTCCGTGGTGCCACTGGGTGGGTCTGAACCATCAAACTTTAGGTTAGTAGGGAGCAAACTGTTTGCATCGCCCTAAAAGATATTTATATTTTAAAGCATTTATACATTATAGAATATGTCTCTGCCTGTCTTCCTGTTGGCAAGCTCCACAGTCCCTAACAGCGAGAAATCCTCTTGCTGAGGAGATAGTGTAATTAGCTGTCATACAATTAAATTTTGTGACAGGGTTAAAATAAAGCAGTGGTTCTCAAATTTTCTGGGTGCAGGACTCCTTTACACTCCCCAAAACAGAGGATCCAAATGTGAATCGTACCTATTGATATATACCGTATTAGAAATTAAAACTAAAAAAAAAAAAAAAATTTCTTAATTCATTTAACAATAATAAGCCAACATCGGGTATTCTATTTTTATAAAAAATAAGTATACTTTCCAGAACAAAAAACAATTTAGGAAGAGTGGCACCGTTTTACATTTTTGCAAGTCTCTTCAATGTTTGGTTTCATGGAATACAGCTGGATTCTCGTACCTGCTTCTGTATATATATATTTGTTGTTGTTAGGTACCCTTGAGTTGGTTCAGACTTGTAGCGACCCCATGTACAATAGACACGTGCTCAAGGGTTGAGATTTAATAACAGTTAATTCGCTTCCTCAAAGACTTTCTTAGGTTTTTTTTTTTTTTTAAAAAAAACACTGCTAGTACGTGGCTGTGAGGAATACAAGGAAGGCCTACTAGACTAGTCCAGTTTGCTGCCACTGTCTAAGGCACCAGGAGCAACCCTGTCCAATACCTCCCCAATGCTCTTGCATCATCAGTACAAACGTCAACACAGGAAAAAGCTGAATAACGTCCTAGTATTATTTTGAAATTAGTTTTGACCTTTCGTATCCCCTGAAAGGGTCTCAGTGACCTCCAGAGGTCCATGGGCCACACTGGAGAACCACTGGATTAAATCATCTGTTTGAATTACCTATAAAGAAAGCGCTTACTAAATGGAGAATAAAAACAAGATTTAAAGAGGAATACTTAAATTACTTAAGATAAATTGTATTCAAGGACCATGACTTCGGAAGCACTATGGTGATTATAAAGCTGTCCTTATTAAAGCTAGCCTCCAACGAACTCCTAAAAGGAAATCCTTTATATTAGTTATTCCATGGCATTCTCATGATCAATATAGGCATACTTCTAACTAATTAATTGGTTCATTAATTAAATAATGAGCAGCAAACGCATGCAATGGCACAAAATTCCAACAGTACAGAAGGGTGGAAAATTAAGTCTTCTCCTACCTCTGTATCCCAGCCACTTTTTCCCAAAGGCAACCACTATTATCAGTTTTTTTTTTTGGTATCTTTCCAGAGATATTTTATGCACATATATATATATATACACACACACACGCCCAAATACATATGCACCCCATGCCCCCCACTTTTTCAGTGAGCACACATGAATGGCAGCAGTGTACACACATTTCTGAAACTTTATTTTTTGGTAAAGCTTAACTTAATGTGTCTTTGTTTCTTACTCTATTGAATAAATTCCTGGAAATGGGATTGCTAAAACAAAAGGAATGGCCTCAAATAAATATTTTATTTCAAATTAGATTTCCAATCAGATGAGGCTGTCTAATACATACAAAGAAGTGGCGATCCTTTTACGTACGAGTCATTTATACCACGATTTGCTATTTTTCTTTTCCTTTTTAGTACCATAAACGTGAAACTACTTTCACAACTAATTTTCTCATGTTTTAACTTGAGCAAAATGCCTTTATTTTGGGCACTGAGGGGGCAAACCAGATTCCCTAACCACTTGGTGGCCTGATTTATACTTTTACAATTACTCTTGTTGTTTTGGCCTTACCGTTTAGACCTTTGAATCATTTCCTTCTTTCCAACAGGTCTGCTCTTCTGGGCAGCTGGGAAGCCTGGGTAAGAGAAGAAGGGGCTTTAAGTGGGAGTAACTCAATAAGGAAGGGCTTTGTGCTGCAGAGCTACGAGAGGGAACCGCTAGGATTTTGTTCTTCAACCCTGAGCTGGCAGTACTGGATGGTGAGCAAGGCCAAGGCCAGGACAGTTAGACTATGGGGAGTGTGACAGCAGCCTGAGGCCCCTGAAGACACAATACTCTGTGGAACAGGCCAGATCAGTATATAGGTAGCGTTGCAATGTAAGCATTAGGTAGTACTTTATAGTTTTCACATATTATTTTATGGAGATCTTATGCAAAGTGTTAAGAGTACAGACTTTGAAGCTAGCCTATCTGCATTCAAATCCCAGATCTTTCACTTATTAGGTATGTAATCGTGGGGGAGGTGCTTAATCTCACCATCTCAGTTTTCTCATGTAAAACAGTTACCTATCTTGGAGAAGTGTTGTGAGCATTAAATGAGAACAGTGTCTGGGCTTGCTATCATCATTATCATTACTTATGCCACCCTGGGAGGTAGGCAAGCTGAGAACTGATGCCATCTCTAGAGGAAAAAAAATTATATTTTTGGAACCAACTTTCTTACAGACACAGAGATGGCCTATAGAAAAGCCCTTCTCACAGCATACTCCTGTTTCTAGGATGCGTGGCAGGGCTTACTCTGATCTCAAAAGTGCTGAGAGCTAGCTAAGCTGGGCAGGCTCTGCTGCCTAAGGAGATTTGAATCTCGGCAAGCAAAAAGTCACTGTCTGTCCACTTAAAGTGGCTACTTAGCAGTGCTCCATAGCACAGGAGCAGACCTTGCTTTCTCTACTCCAGTCATAGGAAAGGGAGCAGTAGGGCGTACCTTGCCTAGGTGGGGGGCGCATGTGATCCTGGCAGCCCTGACAGTCTCTCCCAGTGTTGAACAGCGCGTCCCGCTCACTCTGCAGCACGTTCTGCAGCTTCCTCTCCTGGACAATTAACTTCAGGCGCTTTATCCGCTCCCCAGAGCGAGAGATGAAGTCAGGTCTGTGAAACTGAAGTGATTCCTGAGGAGGAGAAAAAGCCCCAACCTTACACTAACGTTCTCCAAATGCCTAGAAAAACAGCACCTGTGCCCAACAGGGTGGAAAGCCTGTTTCTAAATACCTAGAGCTGAAGAATACACTAACAACTGTTTGTAGGGAAGAGTTTCGCAGAGAAATCAAAGACATACGCCGCTGGAATAATCAAAGAACTACGGCAATTATAACTCTCCCAAATGTGGATGGGATAGAGCCCAGCCCATTGTGCTATTTTAAATTGTCTTCCAACAAACACTTGATTGAATAACATTTTCTTTAGCCCCCTAAACCAAAAAACCAAACCCAGTGCCGTCGAGTTCTGACTCATAGCGACCCTCCAAATAGGGGACTTGGTCGATTCTGACTCATAGCGACCCTCCAAATAGGGGACTTGGTGCTCTTTTTTTAAAATAATATTTTACTGTGTTTAAGGTGAAAGTTTACACAGCAAATTAGGTTCCCATTTAACAATTTTTACACAAATTATTCAGTGATGTATTTTTTTTTTTTTTTTTTTTTATTGGTTACATTTTTCACAATGTGTCATCATTCTCATTTATGCCGTTCTGGCTGTACCATTTCCAGTACTCCAGTTTCTCTGCCCCCTTACCTTCTCATTTTTGCTTTTGAGTCATTTGTGACCATTTGGTCTCCTATAGATGATTTTTAAAAGGAGCTCATTACTCACAGGCAATGTTCTTTATTTCTTTATTTTATGAGCCAATCTGATATTTGGTTAAAAGATGATCTCAAGGTTTAAGGTTTAAAGAGTATCTCAGGGAAACAGCCTTGGGGAATCTTCTGGTCTCAAATGGTCTGGTATGTCTGGACTTTTTAAGAATTTGAGTTCTGTTCTACATTTTTCTCCCATTCTATCAGGATCTATCTATTGTGGCCCTGATAGGAAAGGCTAGTAATGGTAGCCAGGTACCATCTAGTTCTTCTGATTTCAGGGTAGACGAGGCCATGGATCATATAGACTATTAGTCCTGTAGACTACTTTCTTCTTTAAGTCTTTGGTTTCCTTCTTTCTCTTTTGTTCTGGACGAGAGGAGGCCAATAGTTGTAACTTAGATGCCTGCTCACAAACTTTTAAGACCCTAGACACTACTCATTACATTAGGATGCAGAACATACAATTTATGAATTATATTATGCCAATGAACTGAGTTATTCCATAAGACTATGGTCCTAAGCCTTAAAACACAGAAAACCAATTTCATGAGGTGTTCGGTATGTCCGAGCAATATCCCTACCTGTGAGGGACTTGGTGCCTTTTAATCCAGTGTCTAAGCATGAATAGGAGTCATGCAAATAGAGGAGCAAATACGAGGCTAACACAAACCTAAGGCCTCCAGAGCACTCAGCACAAGGGTATCCACGGACTTGACGAGCAGCGTCCTCACACCCTCCCTTCTAATGCCTCGTCCCCGATACTGGGGCTGATGTACTCTTTAGAATGGTTAATAGTAAGTGATGAAAAATTAAGCCCTTATGTGGTGAAAACAGATGAACTGCAGAGGAGCTAGAAACGAGGGTCACATGATTGGCCTTCAGAATGCCAAGTCATAGGTTTAACTTCTTTGCATCTTGCCCTTTCCTCCCCCTAAACACATGGCTAAAATGAAAACGTCACTGTACCTGTAGGCTTGCTCTCACAAGTGGCCTCAGCGGGTGGTCACCTCTGCAAGGGTCTGCGAGGCACCCCCGAAAGTCCACACGGCAGTCCATCCACTGTCCTTGCCAGTTCTTTTCCCGCAGTGGCTCCCTCCAGGGTTTGGTGTTGGTTATTGGTTCAAACCAGGAGATGCCAGGGCCATAAGATTTGAGCAGATTTTCCTTCCTAGGCCCAGACTTCAAATTCTCCACAGGAACAAACCACGAAATTCCTACAGGAAAGATTTTTAAGGAAGGCGGGGGGAAGATTTTTCATTTTCCATTGCCCACAGAGCTCTCATCAGAGACATATATGTAACACAGGCTCTCAAGGGAGTCAGCAGCCAGAAGTCACCAGGACGCCCTTGAGTCTGGCTTAAGTCAGATGTGACTCTGTAACTGGACTGCTAGATGCTCTGAGAACTTGCCAAGGTGGAGTCTGTGGTGGGGTCTACATAGAGTCATTTAGAAACAAAGAATCTCAGCATATTAAGAAACGTAAAATTTACTAGTTTTTCTGTGACAAAACCTGGAATCAGAAACTGACCTTCACAGAAATTTGACTTGTTCTTCCTTAACTTTTTGTCCAAGGGATAGCTGGCGGGGAACGTTTTCTCTTCGTTTTTTCCTTCTGACAGAGAAGAACTCACATCACTGTCATCTTCTAATCTAGCCTCGCTAGAACTTGGAGTTGGGAAAGTCACCCCGACATCGCGGGTGTGTTTTCTGGCACCATTCACAATCTCCAAGTTACCTGAGGGGAAAGATCAACAGAAGTCTCTGAGAGCGGCCTCGAGGCTTAGCTGGCAAGCTTATTATAGTCAGTACATTATTGAAACCTTTTTAATGCTTCAGAAACATAGGCTAATGCCTCTGCGTGTGTGTGTGTGTGTGTGTGTGTGTGTGTTTGGGGCGAGGGAGAGGAAGAGAGATGAGGGAAGGAGGGGAACAGTATATTAGTGATCCCCAACTCTGGCTGCACCTTACAATCACATGGAGAGCTTTTGAAAAATACTGATGTTCAGCCCCACCTGTAGAGATTCTGATTTAATTAGTTTGGGGTGTGGTTCAGACATTTAAAAAAATTTGCTTTAAAGAACCCAAGTGATTCTCACAGGCAGCCAATGTCCTGAACCACTAGTCTGATAATCAAATAGAGAGTGACCTGTGAATTATATTTTCCCAATACGAGTTAAGAGTAGTTGTTCTGAGATTTGCAGGCTATCAGATTAATCAGTATAGGAACACCAATGGGACACTTTTTTTTTAAAGCAAAGCAATAAATATTTTACATGTTGATCCAAAGAGGGAGAGCTACCTTAAGTTTTTTTTTTTTGTAAATAAAGAAGTATTTTCTAGTGGGTCAGTAACAAAACACAATGTGGCAAACTGTTAGTTCTCTTCTGAGACCTTGGTGCATCATATACAAAATGGAACTGAATCAACCAGGAGGATAAATCCAGGCGTTTCCTGGTAGCTTCTTCCACAAATCCTATACCATTATCACCTGGCAGGGAGCACACCTGCAGCGGAATATCTCATTTCAATTCAAAGTCCCTAACACCCGAGAAGTGGAAAACCAGCTTTGACTATAAAATCTCACTTGCCATTCATCAGGCTGGAGGAAGACACAGATAAAGCCAGCTACAAAGTTTACAGGAAACTATTTTTCAGAAGGCATGCTGCAACTATGAAATGTCATAACAACTCCCTTTGGGTGACTACTGTTTCCTTACTCACTAAGAAACACTGTTCTCTAAAATACACTATCAGAAACTCTGCTATTTGAAATTGTATCGGTAAGAATGAAACATCCTACTCTTTTATCAAGGACCTAAGCCACTTCAACACAGAGAAGCAGCCTCAATTTACAACCCTGTTCGGAGCTCAGATAAACGGCTTCTAGGTACAACGTGGAGCCCTGGTGGCACAGTGGTTAAGAGCTTGGCTATTAACCAAAAGGTTGGCAGTACAAATCCACCAGTTGCTCCTTGGAAACCCTATGGGGCAGTTCTACTCTGTCCTATAGGGTCACTATTAGTTGGAATCGATGGCAACAGGTTTGGGTTTTAGTTTTGGTTTAGCTGCAACATTCCACACCTATCTCAACTGATTCCAAAGAAGAAGGACCATGGGTCTAATACACAGCTTAGACCTGATGTTGACCCTGCTTTGCTCTGAGCCTATGAAAAAATGAAAAAAAAAAATTTTTTTTTCATTTTTTTTGATAGGCTCATAACAAAGCACTGCTTAATTTAAATTTCACACAAACTCTACCCTTCTCCAAGATCCTATACTGACTCTATCTTTTCCTTTGTTTGGCAAGACACCCTGGTTTCCCTGGTGTGCGGTCTCCCTCACTGTAGTGAATCAATTAACTTGACTTTGTCAGACTACAGGTTTGTCCTTGGTGGTCTCAGGCTTACTGGGCTAGAACACACCTCTTATTAGTATCAAGCATCCAGGAACAAAACTTGACTCATCAGTGAGCTAGCAGGTAGTTGGCAACCACACAAAAGGTTCTCAACAAAGTAGATGAGGTGAGGAGGAAGCAGACCACTGTACAGTTTTTTGCTAAGTCAGCTTAGATATTAGAGGAATAGAACTAATATGGATTTGTATCAGCAAAGACAACTTTCAGTGCAGCTAGTGAGACAGAGGTATAATATGTGGATTATGCTATCTAATTTTAACCTGGATTCTAGACTAACAGCTACATTTTTTGAGAAAAACATGTTTGTCCTCGGTAGATAAAACCAGGATGTGAAACCATATGCCCTGAGGGGTCTTAACCAAGTGACCATCTGCACCCCTCAAAACACCTGTACTCCGGAAGACTGCTGTCTGGGTGCTGTTGCCAGCATGGTTATTTTTTCTTCTTGCAAGACAAAGAAACTACATGTAAGCATTTAGTGACCATGATCTAAGCATTCTGTGACACTATCTGTAATCACTAATTATACTATTAATAATCAATAACCAGAGTGTGATTATTACAATATTCACTGATTTTCCTGTAACTACCCTCCCTACGGTTTAGTTTCTCTTTTTACCCTGTAAGAATACTTATATAACAAAACTGCCCCGGCACTACATGGCTCCATTTTCATTGGGCTACACAGTTCCCCAAATGCAATTGTTTTGAATCCTTCATAAACCTCTCTGTTTTAACTTCAAAGTGTTTAAGTTTTTCTCTACAACAGATTCAATGGGTAGGTACAGAGACTGAAGTTTGTACCCCAAATGAGAAAGGCAGTAATACTTATGGTGCTACTGGCAGTCACCCAGATAAGGGAGAGGTTGAAAGAGGCAAAGATGAAGACTTGAGGGTGAAAAAAAAAAAAAAAAAACAAGGCAGAAGTTTATTTTTGTTTTATAAAACCAAAAGGTATAGAAAGGCATAAAGTGAAAAGTCTCCTTTCTCAACCTTGTTCTCCATTCATTCAGTTCACAACCATGTATGATTCTAGATAACTTCTTCCACATATTCAAGCAATTCTCCTCCCTCCTATTTTTTAGTAGCAGGCTAAACACTGTTTTGCCTCTTGCTTTTCTCTTCTTGATTATATACCTTTCCATATCAGTACAGAGAGAGCTTTCTTCATGCTGTGTAGGATCTCCTTATATGGGTGTGCAATAATTTATTTAACCGTTCAATTACTGATGGACACCTAAGTTGATTTTGATCTTGTGCTATGACAAACAACACTGCAATGGTTAACGCTGTATAATTCTCATTTTGCACAGACTCACATATACAACTGTAGGCTAAATTTCACATATGCACAGTATGCCTACAAACTAAATTAAAAAAGTGAAAGTGCTGGGTCAAAGTAATTGAGAGATATTGACAAACTCAGGGGTTGTACCAATTTGTGAGTGTATGAGAATTTACAAGAGTACCCATTTCCCTATACTCTTGCCCACATACTTGCTATAAAACTTGGATTTTTGCCAACTGATGGGTAAAAAATGGCATTTGGGTATAATTTTAGTTTTCATTTCCTTTTTATGAGTGAGGTTGAGTTATCTTCTCATATGTTTAAGAACTTATTTGTATTTCAATGGGGAAGTTTAAATTCAAATCACTTACCTGCTTGGACACCCTTGTTTAACATCTGTACATTTTGCTTGCTGCAAAGGATAGGGCTTGAGCTCCAGAAACTACTAGCAGAAGATGAAAGAGAATCAGAAGAAATCATATGTTCTCCCACCTGGAAAAACAAAAGTGACCCTGTTATCTTTATCTGCAAACAATAGCAGTTACTCATAGGATAACAAAACCTGCAAGTTCCCAAGAGCCCTTTCTAATCCCATTCAAAAAGCTGAACTGACATTGTGAGGATGCTTGCAACCATGTGAGCGTGCTGCCATAGAGCTTGTGATAGGGAGGAGAATGCTGTTGTCAAGTTGGATAAAGGACTGAGCTCTTCTAAGAAGGTAAAACAAAAAAGCTGAGAACGCTTCCAGGGCCTAAAAGCCTCTGACGAGGATGCTAGCCAAACATTAGCTAGGTGGGTCCTCAGAGTGAAATTCTGACTTGACACCTGCATATAATTTTGTTGAGCGATAAAGAGGACTAGGAATAGCTAAAGAAACTGATGCACTGAAGAAAGTGCTCTCTGATAAAATCAGACACTTACATGAGGACAAACAGAAGGGGCTGAAGGCCCCGTGAGAAGTTCTGAATGAGTGGCATATTGCAAAAAAAACTCATCAAAGAGCCCTAAAGGCCTCGTGAGCTACGTTCAGAGTGAGGAGAGCAATGAAGGGCAAGATGGAAGCTGACCATGGAATGCTGGTGGATTAGGAAAAGGTTATCAGAATATAGTAGAATACAGCATAAAACTCTCTCTCTTAAACTTGCCTGATCATAAAAATCTCCTGAGGTGTCCTACCTGAGAACAATGAATTGGATCTCCAGGGAGGGGCCTGGACATCTATATTTTGATTTTCTACTCAAGCTAGTTTGGTAGAGGTAAACTGAAGCCCAAGTCAGGTGAGGAAACTGAGATTATCTGCTCCCCTTAACTGTTTTTCTTAGCTGCCGAGTCAGCCCCATGTACAAAGGGACAAAACACTGCCCAGTCCTGTGCCATCCCCATGATCGGCTGCGGATCCAATCGTTGTGATCCACAGGGTTTTCACTGGCTGATTTTTGGAAGCAGATTACCAGGCTTTTCTTCCCAGCCCGTCTTAGTCTGAGACCTGTACAGCATCATGGCAACACGCAAGATTCCACTGACAAGACAGGAGGTGGCCGCGCATGAGGTGCGTTGGCCAGGGATTGAACTTGGGTCTCCGGCATGGAAGGCGAGAATTCTACCACTGAATCATCACTGCCCACTTCCTCTTAAATAGATGAACTATATTCCAGAGTCCTCAAGAAACGTTAACAGAATCTTGCAGGAAGAGAAGCTATGTTAGATATCTGGAGACAGGAAATGTTCTGATTTTCTGAAAGGTAGATAAGGTAAATACTGCAAACTGGTGGGTTTGATACTGATGGCTTCTGCAATCCCAGAATGGATCATCAATCTGCTAACTTGCAAGCATCTGGAAGTCAAAGAGAAGATCAGCAAATTTTAGCCAGGGCTGAATACGGCAGGACGAATCTGCCAGGCTAGCCTTGTTCTCCCTTGACTGGCAGATCAAAACAATGTGAAGTAGAGTACATCTAGATTTGAACAAAAAGAAAAGCTTCTCAGGGCATCTCTGAGGGTTAGATGGAGTTATATGGGCTGAATGATAAGTTGGCAGAACCATAACTGGTGGAACCAACCTTACCCAAATATTACTGACAACACAGACAGGGCCCTCTATGGAGTGGTACATCTTACATTCATCACCAAATATTTACAAAGAATCTACTGTGTGCCAGGCACTGCGTCTGCATCTGGCTAGTCCTATTTGACATTTTATATCAATGTCTTGGAGATACGCAAGGCAGGAAAATTTGCATACAATGTGCATCTAGTAATTTACATACAATGCACATCTAGCCTAAATGGCCGTCAGCATCCCAAATAATAACAGGACTAACAGGCCAAATCAAACAAAAGGATGGTTAGAAGGATATTTGTAAAGCCCTGTGCATTAGGCAGGACGAAGATATGAGTGGCAACAAGTACATGAAAAGATGCTCAACATCATTGGTCATTAGGAAAATGCAAATCAAAACCCTAATGAGATACCACTTCATATCCACTAAGATGGCTATAATCAAAAAGACAAAAAATACCATGTGTTGACAAGAATGTGGAGAAACCGGAATGCTCTTCATACATTGCTGGTGGTCATGTCAAATGGAATCGCCACTTTGGAAAACAATTTGGCAGTTTCTTAAAAAGTTAAACATAAACTTACCGTATGATCCAGCAATTCTACTCCTAGGTACATACCCAAGAGAAATGAAAACATAGGTCCACAAAAAGACTTTCACAGGAATATTCATAGCAGCATTATTCATATTATCCAAAAAGTAAAACAGTCCAAATGCCCACAACCTAGTAAATGGATAAACAAAATGTGGTATATCCACACAACGGAGTATTATGCAGCAATTAAAAAAAAAAAAAAAACCCAAAACCCTACTGATACATACAATATGGAGGAACCTTGAAAACATTATGCTCAGCAAAAGAAGCCAGATGCAAAACAGCAAAACACTACGTATTATATAATTCTATTTACAGGCAGTGTCTAGAAAAGGCAGAAAACAGATTAGTGGCTGCCTGAGGTTGGAAACATGGATTGATTGACTGCAAAAAAGGCATCTTTCTGGGATGACAGAAATGTCCTAAAACTGGATAGTGGTAAAGATTATACAACTCTAAATTTACTAAAAACAACTGAATTGTACACTTAAAATGGATGTATTTTATGGTATCTATACTTCAGTAAAGCTGTTAAAAATAATCTCTGTAAGTACACACAAGAAACTGGTGATGCTCACTGCCTCTGGAAAGGAGAACTGGATGCCTGGGGGTAGGAGTGGGAGGGACATTCTTTACCAAATGCTCTTTCATACATCTTCAATTTTGTACATTGTGATTGTATAAACAGTTTAAAAAATGAGAACAAAACAAAACATATACAGAAAGGGTGTGGCAGTGAAGATTTAATGGCTCTGTTGAAGTCACTGAGAATAAAAAACGTTAGGCCATAGGAATGTCTATCCAGAGTGTGCTCGACACCACGTGAACTACAACATGAAGGGTTCAAATGGACATACCTAAAACACAACAGACCCAAGAAAGCTGCCAAATTAGGAAATGAGAGAGTGGAAACTATGACCTGTGAGAAATGGCTCAAAGAGTGAAGGCCTGAGAGAAAACCCTTCAGGGAATGACCTGAGAGGTGTAAATTAAACCCATTTTCTGGGCCTTCAGAAAGCTGAACTGGGGAGAGGGCTAGGATTTCTAATGTAGGCAGATTTTGGATCTTTTTAAGTTAAAAACTTTGATAACTGGTGATGCAGACAAATGGAATCAGCTGCCCCAACAGCAGCGAACAAGTGGTGGAGCTTTGAAGCAGAGGTACTCGAGGTGTTGATGTGATGGCAGCAGGTATGACCCAAACATCTCTGATGGTCCCTTCCAATCCTGAGAGTCTGTAAACCTCCTGCACTTTCAAAGTACACAGCCAGCTGGGATATGCACCATGAGATGTGGAAAAACACAAGCTTACGTCTGATTAGATGGGGGAGCCTGGGTGTGTTTCCATTTCTAGTTCAAATCCCTCTTCTTGATTAAGTAATTCCTGCCCATAAAAGTATTTAAAAAAAAGAAAATTGTCCATGAATAAAAATCCACTCTCAACAAAATGTGTTTATCAAATACTTTAGAACAGCTAAGTGTTGAGGAGGATGTGGTGGGAATGCAATACAGTACAGTCTCTTTGGAAAATAGTCTGTTAGTCCCTCCAATGGTTAAACACACGATTTACAATGTGAGTTACCACGTGACCCAGTAATTCCATTCCTAGGGACATACATAAGAGAAAGAAAAACTTATTTTCACACAAAAATTTATATATGATCACAGCAACCAGCTTTGTTCATAATAGCCAAAAAAGTGCAAACGACTCAAATGTCCATTATCTGATGAATGGCAAATAAAATGTGGTGCAATGGGATATTATGTGGCAAGAAAAAGGAATGAAGAACTGATACATGCTACAATAGGTATAAACCCTGAAAACATTAAGTGAAAGCAGCCAGTCACAAAAGACCACATATCATATGATTCCCAAAAAACCAAACTGATTCCAACTCATAGCCATCCTATAGGACAGAGTAGAACTTGCCCCATAGGGTTTGCAAGGAGTGGCTAATGGATTTGAACTGCTGACCTTTTGGTTAGCAAACTTGCTCTTAACCATTGTGCCACCAGGGCTACATTGTATGATTCCATTTATATGAAATGTCCAGAATCAGCAAATCATAGTGATGGAAAGTAGACTGGTGGTCACATGGGGGCTGGGCCATGGGCAGGAGTTTGGGGGAGTTTGAGGTGGCTGCTATTGTGTATAGGGTTTCTTTTTGTTTTGAAATTAGATGGGATAATGGTTATACAATTCGGTGAATATACTAAAAACCACAGAACTGTGTACTTTAAATGGCTGAATTTTATGGTATGTGAAATATCTCCATAAAACTTTAAAATATGTGTTTATTCATGTATGCAAACTGAAATAAATGCAGGTTATGAAGGCTTATTTGGAGGAAAAAAGCGTATCACTCTAGGGTTCTACATTTTCTGTACTGGTGAATATAGGGATATAGGAACAATGGAAGGTGGTTAACAGTGTCACTTTCATATAGTAAAGAACAGACAATCCCAATGTGCTTCCTAACAAAAACGTGGGCTTTGGACACTGTAGGTGTAACGCGGCACTATACTTTCAGGCCAGAGGTAAGTGCAAACTGTTAGAATCATGCAATCCTGTCCTGCAACGTCGGCTTCAAACAGATAAACAGCTGTAATCACAATGCACGGGCCCGAACTGATACCTGACATTTCGTTTTAAAGACTCACCATGGATTATTTTTCTTTGATGAATTCATTTACACATGCTGCCAGTAAACCACGACAGCCCACCTTCCTTAGTCCCCTGAGTCCTAGGCATCTCTTCATCCCTCAGGGGATGTGGATTAGCTCACTCAGCTCTCTGCCCTGGGGCTAGCACATAAAGACTGATGCAACTACAAGTTAACTGAAGCTGCTGAAGCTCTCTGTTGCACAGTCTGGGAAGGAGATACATGCTGGTCGGCAGTTTCTAATTCCTATTATTATGAGAGTTAACTCAAGTGCTGATGCCTTATTTGACAACACTGGGAAAAGGAAGTAAAAGCCACCATCTCAGAGATGTGCCAGGCTTTTTGTAGGCCTGATGGTACCGTGGTTAAGCACTCGGCTACTAACTGAAAGGTTGATGGTTCAAACCCACCTGCTGCTCCTCAGGACAAAGATGTGGCAGTCTGCTTCTGTAAAGATTTACAGCCTTCGAAACCCTGTCCTATAGAGTCATTATGAGTTGAAACAGACTCGACAGCAATGGGTTTGGTTTTTGGTTTACTTTAATTAAAATCTAGGTGAGATTCATTTCCATATTTATTGATCAAAGATACCATCAAATAGGTCCAAAAAATAAAAGCTGTCCAAGTAGAAAATTACCTTTTTGGTGGAAGTTGAGCTTAGGAAAACTTATCAAACATAGGAAAAAGGCCATATTTTCTTACGCAGCTCTACATGGCTATCTTCATGTAGGAAGATTGTTACCGCTGAGCTTCTGCCAGCCAGATGCTGCTGGGAGATACTTTTCCTTCAGAGTAATGGGTTTACACTAATTCATTTACAACCCCTTAAATTTAGGACCAGACATACACACCGATAAGATAACCAGAGTCAAAATTAGATAGTTTATAGCACCAAAGTCTTCAGACATATGCCGATGAAACTGGCAACTGCAGTTGCAATAAAATTTACTAATTAATAAGGAGTGACACAATCACAAAGTGTGCAAAAAAAAAAATTTTTTTTTTTTGACATACAATTCCTAGAAACAAGATAAAAGCTTACAAGAGCAGGAATTCTGGTGCTATTATTCACCTTTAGCAAATCAGAACTGGTGATCTATTTCTGCAAGTATGGCACATTAAACACCATGAAAAGTCCTCCCCAGAGGACCAAAAATGCACTGTGTCTGCATAGCAGATTCTTGGAAATCCTTCTGGTGTATGAATGAACAGCGATTGCAGAGATGGGACAATTCTGGGTGATGCCAAAATCCAAAGCATGGTCTTGAGAGTGAAGGGCTAACATGCAGTGGAGGCACAGGCCGTCAGGCTTGAAATCAAGAAACTCTAAAAGCACAATAGTAAAGTTTTCCCAAAAACGGCAGGGCTTGGGGTAGAGAGAAAGAAAATGAACCATGAGCTAAAGTCCTCCATTAAGATATGGGAAAACCCATATGGTTGAAGAATCATCACGAAAGTCTTGTAGAGGGTGGCAGAACCAGATGACATGGGTCCCAAAGGTGTTTCTATCAGGTTTTTAAAATTATGGTCTGGAAGTGGTCCTCTCCCCCCTCCCCCCCGCATTCTCTCCAAAATCCTTCTTCTTGGCTTTAATATCTACAAGGATTATGATCACTTTTACGTGGATGACTTTAAAATCCTAGTTCCAGTAATGATATACTTATGAGGTCCAGATATACCCATGCTTGTTATACATTTTCATTTGGATGTTCTGATCTAACTTCATGTTTTATAAATAAAAGTACTTTCTTCATACTTTGGCCAGAATTATTTCCTCCTCAGATTTCTCTATTTCAACAGTTATTTCAGTTATTTTAAAGGAGTCATGT
This sequence comes from Elephas maximus indicus, assembly GCF_024166365.1. Classification (NCBI taxonomy): domain Eukaryota; kingdom Metazoa; phylum Chordata; class Mammalia; order Proboscidea; family Elephantidae; genus Elephas; species Elephas maximus. The sequence continues at coordinate 62,253,932 of NC_064835.1, forward strand.
CAACTCATTACCAAGCTTATTGATTTTAAAACAGATTTTTTTGAATACATTAATTTAGGACTATAACTTTCTTATTAAAAAAATCTGTTGTCAATTAGCTATTTAAAAACAAAATTATACCTGACCACACATAAGCTTAAATACATTGCCCCACCTCCCAAAAAAAGTATTAAAAGAAAAACAAGAGAATATATTTTATAATCTTGAGGTTGGGAATATCTTTTTTAGCAGGAAACAAAGAAAGAATCTGACTATATAAAAATTAAGCAACATGACTTAATGCTTTAATGTTAATAGAAAAACCTCCAGAGAAAAAGGGACAAAGGATATAAAAAGGTTATTCCTAAAATAAGAAATGTAAGTTGTACACCCTGAAACCTAATGTTAAAAATATGAAACTCAACACTAAACTTTTCCACACATCAGAGTATCAAATATTTACAAGATTGATAATACCCAGAGTTGGCAAGGGAATGAAGGAACGTACTTAAATTTTGTTGGTGGGAACATAGATTTGTGCAACTTCTCTGGAGGGCACGTGGTTAGGGGCAGAGTGGACTGTGAATTGTTGAAGTCTTTCAGTTTGTTAGGGATCTATTTGGTTTTAAAACTTCTTGGTCTATTTTTAAAATTTCTATTTTCCTTGAAATCATCCATCTAATCTAGATTTCAAAATATACTACTAGCCTAAAATATAGTAGCTTAAAGTTTCAATAGCCTCATAGGCATGCAAAAGCTGGACAATGAATAAGAAAGACCGAAGGAGAACTGATGCCTTTGTATTATGGTGCTGGGAAAGAATATTGAATATACTGTGGACTGCCAGAAGAAGGAACAAATCTGTCCTGGAAGAAGTATAGCCAGAACGCTCCTTAGAAGCGAGGATGGTTAAGACTTCTCTCACATACTCTGGACATGTCATCAGGAAGGACCAGTCCCTGGAGAAGGACTTCATACTTAGTAGACAGTCAGCAGAAAAGAGGACCCTTGAGGAGATGGATTGACACAGTGGCTGCAACAATGGGCTCAAGCACAGCAACGACTGTGAGGATGGAGCAGGACTGGGCAGTGTTCTGTTCTGTTGTACATAGGGTCGTTATGAGTTGGAAGCAACTCGAAGGCGCCTAAAAACAACAAAGTTGAACACTAAGTTTTTTTTTTTTTTTAAAGAAAATCACTTCTTATCTATGATTATATCCTTTCATATCACTAATGCTGAGCTCTTAGAATAATCAGAAATTGGTCTATTGAACTTTTGAAAGAAGATCTTGGTTATACTGATGAATTTTGGGGACTGATTTATTAATTCATATATTTTCCTTCTTACCATTTCCTTTGCTTATTTTGTTAGTTTTTCCAGATTAGAACGCTTTCTTCCAACTGTTCTTGTTCAACAAAAATATAATTTAAAGCTATATATTTTCCTCTAAATATAGATTTAGCCACAGCTCATAGGTTTTGACATGTGCTTTTTCTGTCTTTACATGAAAAAAAAAAGTTCTACAATTTCTACCTTGAATTTTTATAACCCAGAAGTTACTTAGAATGGCACTGTTAAGTTTTTATGTTAAATTAAAAATATTATAGTTGTTAAGTTTCAACTTTGGTGTATTATGGTTAGAGAATATGGGCTTATAAAATTTATACTTTTAGGACTTTATCAGCCTTCTGGCTAATGTACAATTCATTTCTGTAAGCATTTCATGGGCATTTGGAACTGTGTATGCTGTTTTTAGAGAACGAAGTTTCATACAGATACTTTAAATCAAGTTTGTTAACAATGTTACAGAAATCTTTTGTATTTTTTTCTTGGCTATGCTAAATGTCAAAATCTGAGAAAACCCTGGTGGCATAGTGGTTAAATGCTACAGCTGCTAACCAAAAAGTCAGTAGTTCAAATCCACCAGGTGCTCCTTGGAAACTCTATGGGGCAGTTCTACTCCGTCCTATAGGGTCGCTATGACTTGGAATTGACTCGGCAGCAATGGGTTTGTTCTGTTTTTTTAGTAAAGAATGTCTGTCTTGACAGAAAGGGCCACAAAAACCAGAGCCTCCATCAGCCTGAGACCAGAAGACCTAGATGGTGCCCAGGTACCACCAATGACTGCCCGGCCAGGGAACACAACAGAGTCCCGAATGGAGCAGGAGAAAAGTGGGATTCAGAACTCAAATTCTAGTAAAAAGACCAGACTTAATGGTATGACTGAGACTGAGGAGACCCCAGAAGACATGGCTCCTGTACCCTCTGTTAGCCCAAAACTAAAACCATTCCCAAGGCCAACTCTCCAAAGATTAGACTGGACTATAAGACATAAAATGATACTGATGAGGAGTGTGATTCTTAGCTCAAGTAGACACATGAGACTAAGTGGGCAGCTCCTGTCCGGAGGCAAGATGAGAAGGCAGAGGGGGACAGGAGCTGGCTAAATGGACACAAGAAATACAGTGTGGAGAGGAGGGAGAGCAACTAGGGTCACATAACAATGTGCGTGTAAGTTTTTGTATGAGAAACTGACTTGAATTGTAAACTTTCACTTAAAGCACAATAAAAAAAATCTCTGCCTTGAGCACTGTGCTCTTTTAAGATCTACTTATATGGGTTTAAATGACGATAGCCAAAATAATCTTGAAAAAGCAAAAGAAAGTTGGAACACTCACACTTTCCAATTTCAAAACTTACCACAAAGCTACAACAATTAAGACGATATGGAACTGGCATAAGGATATACTTATACAGATCAATGGAATGAAACTGAGTCCAGTGATAATAAACCCTTAACACTTATCATCAGCTGAGTACTGACAAGGGTGCCCAGACAATCCAATGGGGGAAAAGAACAGTCTTTTCAACAAATGATGCTGGGACAATAAGGTTTATACAAATGAATGAAGCTGTACCCCCCGCCTCATACCATATACAAAAATTAACTTGAAATTGATCATAGGCTTAAATGTAACAGCTAAAATTATAAAACTTTTTAGAAGAAAACACAGGAGTAAATCTTCATGACCTTGGCTTAGGCAGTGATTTCTTAAGATCACAAAAGATATGACATGAAAAACACTAGTAACAGAAGAAGAAATTGATAAATTGGACATCAAAATTAAAAACTTTGTATTACAAATGATAACATTAATATAGTCAACCCACAGAAAGAAAAGTTTGAAAATCATACACCTAATAAGGGACTTGTATTCAGAACACAAAAAACAAAACTCAGACAACTCAATAATAAGACAATCTAATTTAAAAATGGGCATAGGATCTGAACAGGCATTTCTCCAAAGACACACATATGGCCAATAAGCACATGAAAAAATGAAAATCAAAACCGCAATGAGACAGCACTTCACCTCCACTAGGATGACTACCATATTTTACACAAATAACACATGCCTTGTAAGTTTTTTGTAAACTGGGAAACACTCCTGCACGTTTTTTTCGTAAGTTCATCATACTAGTATTTTTTTACATTTTGCTGACTTCAATTTCGATTTTTTTTTTTTCAACAAACTAAACGTTGCTGGGATAAAACTGATCTCATGGAAACTTCATTTAAAGTAGGTATCTTCCTAAGCTGAGTGCAACCAGTGATGAACTGAATGGGTTTCTAAGGGAAATAGGATGCCAAGCTGAAACCAAAGAGTATGAACGCACAAAGAGCTAGAAATCAGTAAGAAATGATCCTAGGCCTAAAACTACAAGAAATTGTTTCTATTTTACTGCTTTCATAAATCTTAAACAGAATCATAATTTTTGATAATTAATGTCTTTGAAACCAACAAAGTCACCGGAAGAAACTGCATTTTTATCTTAAAATAGGCCATTTTAGTTTATTCATTCATTATCATCATCATCAGACTTCCGGGGCCCTTCAAAATTCGATCCCTTGTAACCATCATCATTGAAGTATCCCAGAGCTGCCTGTAGATGACCTTCTATGACTTCTGAACTGATGTCGTCACCATCACTGCCTTTGATGTCATTTTCATCATTGGTATTCTGCTAGTACACAACCCCAGTCTTTCTGAAGCCATTGTGGATGGTTTCCGGGGTTATTTTCCCCCAGGCAGAAGCCACCTACTTGCGGACTCCTGTAAACGTTGCCTGGTTCGGGCATCCTGATGGTGTGAGCTCATGAATCCCAGACTGCATCCATCCATCCATCCAGCTCTCTTCTCACAAAAGTCTTGAACATGTGATTGACCACTACATCTAGCGACTGCAGCTTGCAGCTAAGGCCACCAGCTATGACTGCTATACGGGCACGAGTTAAGGTAATTTGAGCTTTTTTTTCTTTGTGAGCAGACATCGTGTCCAAAATTAGTAAAGACTTCTTCAAAAGGAATACCCCCTGCCTGGCCCTGTAACATTTATCTACCCATACTTTCATAAGATCACACTCCATCCATCCCTCCTATTACAATGAACCACCACATTGGTGGGCAGTTTTTCACGGGGCATGGTAACTCTCTTGAAAATCACCATCAGCTTTAATTTCACTCCATTCACAGTGCAACCAAGGACTATCGCGATGCAGGCACTCTTGTGCCCAGTGGTTCTAATGGCTAGTTTTCACACCTGAAGGAGCTGCAGTCCTGGTGGCCGTAATGTTGACAGACATCGGAATCCCATCCATACTAATTACGTCCACTGCAGAGATACTGACTTTAGAGATTTCTTTGGTGACAAATTAGCAGAACTGGACCATCTTTTGCTCCCAGTCATGCAGAACTTGCTGGCCTATAGTGGTTCTCATTCTCATGGAAAGGCCATTCCTTTTCATGAATTTAGAAATCCAGGGTGAAACCCACTTTAAAATCTGGCATTCCTCTTTCATTTGTTATTGCTTCACTTTGATGTGAATTTCGACAATAGAGACCGGTTGATTTTGTTCCCTTGGAGAAATAATCCACTCTTTCAAGCAGTTCTCCAACCCAGGCCATTTTGCTTTGGGCCTGCAACATGTGCATTTTTGCGGATTCATTTTCTCCAGCTCCTTTTTCTCCTCTCTCCATTCTCGAATGGATGACTCTCTGGCCTCAAACTCTTTCACTGTCACTCTGTCGCTCGTTTCTTCTGCCCTCGCAACGACTTTCAGTTTGAAGTTGGTGGTATAGGACTTGTGTTTAATTCCTGACATGATCCTAAAGGGTTCTAAGATTTAGATTTAAAAACTGAAAAAATGTGTACAATATAATCCATAACTGGCTAACTAGAACTAGTATAAAAAGGGGCTGCAAAATTCAAATGTGAGGTGTACAAGAAGCAAGGGTCTCTTCACATGCTTGCAAACACATGACTAAGGTGACTCATGATCATTGATCACATTGGCGTTGAATAAGACATATTGGACTGAAATAAGCAGACCAGCTTTTTTTTTTTTTTTTGGTTACACTTAAGATGATCTGGTAAGGGTTTTGCATTCAACTCCTGAGCCAAGGGCAATTGTGCAACAGTTTTGCTTTGTTTACGCCTCCAATTAAAAACCAGAGTTGGGAGATGACTGTGATAATTATGTCAATGCAGGCTGAATTGAGATTCCTATTGATAACTACTTGATGTCATTTGTGTCAGTGCAGGCTTTCTTTATGCTTCCAATTGATACACAAAATGGACAGGCTTCAGGAGAGCCAAGGTTCCAATTCATTACGCAAAAGCTATGGGGATATAATTATCAACTTAAATTAACAGGAACAAATGCACTGTTTCAACTGTTTATTTTCCGATTACCAGGGTATTACCAAACTTGATCCATGATTTCTTGACTTACACCTTTATTATAAATATGATCAAAAGTAACATTTTTGGACTATTGATGAAGGTGAGTGAGGTCGAAATTCACTCCTGGAAATGTCACGAGACGTGTGGTATATGCAAGGGTACACTATGCCAGAACCCTTTTTTACAGTTTCATCATTTCCACACATCTTATACATGTATGCACATTATTTATGTGGGTGTCCTATTTGCAAAAAAAAAAAAAAAAAATACAGTATTATCAGAAAAGTGGAAAATAACAAGTGTTGGTGAGAATGTGAAGAAACTGAAATATTCATGCATTGTTAGTGGAAATGTAAAATGGTGCTGCTGCTTTGGAAAACAGTTTGGCTGTTCCTAAAAGGGTTAAACATAGAGGTAATATACAATGCAGCAATTCCAGTCCAAAGTAGAAATAATTCAAGTGTCCATCAACAGATGAGTAAATAGCATGCAGCATATCCATACAATGGGATATCTGGCCATAAAAAGAAATGAAGTACTGATATATGGATAAAACTTAAAAATATGCTAAGTGAAAGAAGCCAGACAAAAGATCAAGTATTGTATGATTCTATTTATAAGAAATTTCCAGAATAGGCAAATCCACAGAGAAAGTAGATTAGTGGTTGCCAGGGGCAGGGGGAAAGGGGTGATGAGTGACTGCCAATGGGCTCAGGGTTTCTTTCCGGGGTGATGAAAACATTCTGGAATTAGAGAGTGGTGATGGTTGTATAACCCTGTGAATATACTAAATACTATTTAATTGTATGCTTTTAAAAGGGTAAACTGCATGGCATGTGAGTTTTATCTCAAACAATAATAATAAGAAGTAGGGACTGACCAACACTGAGGCATACCCTGTTAAAGTAACTAAAAAAAAAAAAAAAAAGATCCCTACAAGAATCCAGGAATAAAAAACCAGGCCCCCATATGGAGAAAAAAGTCAGCGTTGTTTCTGACACAACGACATTAAATGTTTGCGTTAGAAAAGGGGAGCAAAACTGACAGAGTTTTTAATTACAGATTGTTATTCAAGAATTTAGGAAACCCTGGGGGCGTAGTGATTAAGAGCTACGGCTACTAACCAAAAAGGTCAGCAGTTTGAATCCACCAGGCGCTCCTGGGAAACTCTGGGGCAGTTTTACTCTGTCCTGTAGGGTCGCCGTGAGTCGGAGTTGATTTGACGGCAGTGGGTTTGGTTTGGTTTTTTATTCAAGAATTTAAGGTCCCTGGGTGGTGCAGTTTGCACTTGGCTATAAACTGAAAGGTTGGCAGTTCAAACCCACCCAGTGGTATCATGAAAGAAAGGACTGGTGATCTATTTCCATAAAGATTATAGCCAAGAAAACCCTATGGTGCTCAGTTCTACTGTGTCACACACAGGGTCACCATGAGTCGGGGGCCGACTCAACAGAAACTAACAACAACATTCAAGAAATTAATACCTAACCAAGTTATTATTCATGTATAAAGGTAACAAAAAGGAAGTTTCAAATTTGCAGGAACTTAAGAGATAATCACTCATAAATACATTTAAAAACCTAGCCATCCAAAAAACTTATTTCAATTAACAAACTCATATTAAAAGGCTCATAGTGAATATTGACCCTATCTGGTGATTTTGTTTATAAATAGAAATAAAAGGTTACAATTCTTGAAAGTAAAGCTAGTCAATGTAAATAATATTACTATAATGAACTGAGACAAAATTTAAAAAATGTAATGAATATTGGAATGTTGGGTGAAGTGTTTGCGGGAGGTGGGGATACGAAGAAGTAAGACAAGTGCAGCCAGTTTCTCAGTTTTTCACATCATGGATTCAACTGATATTGCCTCATATCTGAGAGTGCTTGACTGAGAAAGTCATTTAAGAATGTTAGTTAATTAAATTAAATGGTTGCCAAATTATCAGAAAAACAACTAAAAACATATTAACAAAAAAGATTGGAAATACCAAGGAAGCATGAAAAATGGTAATGTTTAAAACAAACATATTTGTTGTAATAGTGAACTTACATGGAATAAATTAATCTCAAAAGAAAACCCTCAAACTGGGTGGGGAAAAAGCTAAATTCAACTGCATGTTACTTACACATCAGTAAAGTGATTTAGAAAAGTTAAAAATAAAAGGATGGACAATGAGCAACTGTGCCAATGCAAATTAAAAAAAAAATGCACTGCATCAAGTAGAGTCAAAGGTAAAAATGAAAAATAAAAGTTACTTTAAATGATTAACGGTACAATTTGCAGTGAATAAAAACTATTATGAACACTTTTGTGCCAGACATAAATTAAAATATATGCAAACTTTCCGTTACCACAATGACAAATCAGCCTTCAAATAAGTTTTTGAAGTCCTTAATAGATCACGGAAACCAATATTCAGGAAGGATATAATTAATGTAATTAATAAAGGTAATTTACTAGACATAATTTGGAATGCCATATCCGTTTTGGAGACTATACCTCCTTTTAAACACACATGGAACACTTAATCATGTATTAAGTCACAAAGAAAACCTTTACATATTCTTAAAACAGAAACAGTAGAGTCCCATCTCTGATAATACATTAAAATTGTAAATTGTTAAATAGCAACAATAAAACAAACTATGAAAATAGAAAAAAACTTCCCTAAAATTTCTTGGGTCAAACATGAAAACCAAAGCTACAATTATAGAATATTTAGAAGGTATTACTAATAAAAATACCACAGCTCAAAATCTACTGGATATAAGCACCTGGTTTCTGCTTGAGGATTTAGAGAGCTGAATAAAGCATTGTTCCCATCCTTACAACAACAACAAAGTTCATGACTTTTCTTGAAGCCATCAGAAAGCTGGGGTCACAAAGCAACAAAATGGCTCAAAATCTAAGGAGAGACAGGTTTCTGCAGGGAGAGATGACAGGCAGAGGCAAGCACCAGACTTCTTGGAGGAGTTCAGCTAGGTTGGAGACTTGGCTAAGTGGTAGATGCCCAGTGTGCACTGGTGAGAGTGTGAAGCCCATGGAGGCTACAGAAATTTGGTGAGTTCACACCCATTTCCAGCCTGTTTCTACATGAAGTTCATCAGGAAAAAGACTGAAGAGATTTAAGAAAGTGTTCATTATGGTGCAGACCTCAGAAAGAGGAACAGTAGCTGTTGTGGGAATGACACAAAACTCTTATCTGGGAGGGATATCCATCCACACAGGCACCAAAAACCTAGCAAAAACTCAGAATCAGCCTCATAATGGAACTCTGAAAGGTGGTCAAAGATTTACGACAACCAAGTGAATGCTTAATTAACCAGGAGAAAAGCCAGTGAAACAAGGTAGGAGAGTTTTGGTATTTTTACTTAGCTTTACCCTACCTCTCCCCCTGGCATGATGGTCTTGGAGACAGCAGCCTCTGTTCCCAGTGTGGGTATCTGGTCCTGGAGGCAGCAGAGATCTTGCTCCCAAAGAACTGTGTTTGTCTGCCTTGACCCATCTGAGGGTTCTATAGAAAGATTGATGCAAGGGGCCTGCCTGTGTTTCAACTAACCTGGTACTCTCTCAGGATGGAGAAGTGGCTTAAAAACCAAATGAACAAGCCGCTGCTGCTTGGAGTAAGAAAATAACAGTTGAGGCAAACAACAGAAATGCCCAAAGCTGGGGTGAAAAACAATGAGAATCTTGGGGAAGAAGGGTTTTGAAAATTTCCTCTGTATACTGAGAAACCACCACCCATCTTTCGGTTTGTCGTACTGTGGTGGTTTGCATGTTGCTCTGCTGCTGGAAGCTATGTCACCAGTATTTCAACCATGGCGGACAAGTTCGAGTGGAGCTTCCAGATTAAGATAAAGAAGAAATGCCTGGAAATCTACTTCTGAAAATGGGCCAATGATCATTTGGATCACAACAGAACACTGTCCAACTTGCTTGCTTTGGGTATGTCATCAGAAGGGATCATTCACTGGAGGAGGAAATCATGTTTGGTGAAGTAGAAGACCAACGAGGATGTGCAAGACCCTTGGTAAGATGGACTGGCATAAGAGCCACAACCATGGACTTGAACATGCTGATGATTCTGAGGATTATGCAGAACCAGGCACTGCTTCATTCAGTTGTACATAAGGTCACCATGACTTGATACCAGCTTGATGGCAGCTAACAACTACTACTAATACTAGGAAAACTAGAAAGCCATGTACATGCCCAGGACAGGACACAAGATCAGGAAAGGCCTGAAAAGACCATAAGCTTTCACCACTGGCTGATCTTTAGGCTCAGCACAAGCAGGAAGTGAAGGCTAAGGCAGAGCTCTAAATGGTCTGGTGAAGCACTGAAACTGTACCCCAACACAGATAATCTGCAAAGATCTGGAAGTTTTCCCCCCTCCCCCTCTGTTTTTTGGCTCTAGCCATTTAAGAAAATCTCTGTCAAACAAGCAGCTGACTACTAAGCTAAAAGAACAGCGACATCAGAGACTAACAAAGGTAGAGTCTTAAAAAAAAAAATTAGAAATTCACTAAACAAACAGCAAGCAATAACAACCCCGGGGAAGGGGAGGGTAAGAAATTGATTTTCAGAGTTATCACATTATAATATTAAAAATGTCCAGTTTTCAACAAAAAATTGCAGGACAAGCCAAAAACAAACAAACAAACAAAAAATACCCAAGAACATATGACCCATTCAGAGGAAAAAAGGAAACCAATGAAAACTGCCTTTTAGGATGCACAGACACTGGACTTACTAGACAAAGACTTTATATCAACTGTCTTAAACATGCTCAAAGAGCTCAGGGAAACCACACACAAGTAACAAAAGGCAACGGGAAAAATGAAGTCTCATCAAATAGAGACTATCAACAAAGAGAACTGACAAAAGGAAAACAAACAAATTCTGGAGTTGAAAAGTAAATTAAACTGAAATGAAAAATTCACTAGAGGGGATCTACAGCAGATTTGAGAACGCAGAAGAATGAATCAGTGAACTTGAACCTAAATCAAATGAAATTAACCAGTCTGAGTAAAAAGAAAAAAGACTGAAGAAAAATGAACAGAGCCTAAGAGACTTGTGGGACACCATCAAGTGTACAAACATAAGCATAACAGAAGTCCCAGTAGGAGAGAAGAGAAAGGAACAGAAAGAATATCTGAAGAAATAATGGCAGAAAACTCTAAATTTGATAAAGACATGAATCTAAACATCCAAGAAGCTCAACAAACTCCAGTAGGATAAACTCAAAGAAATCTACAATCAGACACATTATAATCAAACTGTCAAAAGCCAAAGAGAGAATCTTGAAAGCAGTAAGAACAAAGTGACTCATAATATAAGTGTCCCTCATGAAGACTATTAATTTCTTATAAAAAATCAAGGCAGTGGAATGATATAAAGTAAAAAGTGAAAAAAAAAAACTGTCAAATACAAAATCTATATCCAGCAAAATGAAGAAGAAACCAACAATTCTCAGATAAATAAAAGCTGAGGGAGTGTGTTACTAGTAGAAATGCTAAAGGGAGTCCTTCAAGCTGAAAGGAAAGGACACTAAACAATAACTCAAAGCCATATAAAGAAATAAAGAACACTGGTAAAGGTAACTACATAGTAAATATAAAACCTAGTGTTACTGTACTTCTGGTTTGTAACTCCTTTTTCGTACTATATAATTTAAAAGATAAATGTGTAAGATAATAAATCTGTAATACACACACTGTATAAAGATGTACTCTGTCACAGTAAGAATATAAAGGAGGAGGGATAGACATGTTTAAGAGAAGAGATTTTATATACTATTGAAGCTAAGTGGGTGTTATTTCTATCTAGGCTGTTATAAGCTTAATATGTTAATTGTAACCTACAAGGTAATCACTAAGAAAATAACTAAAAAATATACAGAAAATGAGATAAGAAGGGAATCAAAACGGTACACTACAAAAAAACCACAAAAGAATGTAGTACAGAGGAATTGAGGAACAATAACAAAAATAAGACATACAGACAGCAAAGAGCAAAATGGCAGAAGTAAGCTCTTCTTTATCAGTAATTACTTTAAATGTAAAGGAATTAAGTTTTCCAATTAAGAGGCAGAGATTGTCAGAAAAGATTAAAAAAACATGATCCATCCTTACGCTGTCTAAAAAAGATTTACTTTAGATCCAAAGACAAAGAGGCTGAAAGCAAGAGGAGAGAAAAAGATATTCCATCCAAACAGCAACCTTTATTGGGTTGATCTGCTTCCTCCCACAAGGTATGTTTAAGCGTTAACCCCCAGTACCTGTGAATGTGCCCTTATTTGAGAATAGTGCATATGCAGATGTAATTAGTTAACATGAGGTCACATTAGAGTACAGTAGGCTCTAATCCAGTATGAGTACTGTCTATATTAAAAGAGATAGGAGAAAGTGAAACTTAGAGGGAAGTTGGTCATGTGACAAAGGAGGCAGAGATTGAAGTAATGCTGCCACAAACCAAGGAATGCCTGCGGCTATCAGAAGTTGAAAAAGACAAGGCAGGATCTTTCCCTAAAGACTTTGGAGACAGCACGGAAGCTTACAACCTGAATTTAGACTTCTAACCTCCAGAACAATAATAGAATAAGTTTCTGTTATTTCAAGCCACTCCTTTTATGGCAATTTGTTACTGAAGCTCTAGAAAACTAGTACAGTAACCAAAAGGAAGCTGGACGGCTGTTAACAGGCAAAATAGATTTTGGGTTAAACAGTTATCAAAGACAAGGAAAGGCACATTATGTTTTGACAAAAAGATGAAGGCATCAAGAAGATATAATAATTATAAGCATATATGTACCTATCAACAGAGCCCCAAAACATATGAAACAAAAACTGACAGAATTGAAGAAAGAAATACACAGTTCTACAATAATAGTTGGAGAATTCAATATTCCACTTTCGAAATGGATAGAACAACTAAACAGAAGACCAACAAGGAAACAGAGGACTTGAATAACATTATAAACCTACCAGACATATACAGAACAATTCACCCCACAGCAGCAGAATACATATTCTTCTAAAGTACACATGATAAATCCTCCAGGAGAGACCACACGGTAGGCCATAAAATAAGTCACAATAAATTTAGAAGAACTGAAACCAAAGTATGTTCTGTGGCCATAATGAAATGAAATTATAAATCAAGAGAAGCAAATATGAAAAATTCACATGTATGTGGAAATGAAACAAACAATACATTGTTAAACAACCAATGATGAAAGAAGTCATAAGGGGAACCAGAAAATATTTGAAGCAAATGAAAAAGAAACAAAATATACAAAAACTTACAGTATGCCATAAAAGCAGCACTGAGATGGAAATTTATAGCTAAAAATGTCTACACTGTAAAAGAAGAATGAGTTCAATTTAATAACTCTACACTTTAAGAAACAGAAAAAGAGCAAACTAAACTCAAAGCAGACCAAAGGAAGGAAACAATAAATATTAGAGTGGAGATAAACAAAATAGACACTAGAAAAACAATACAGTCAACAGAATCAAAAGCTGGTTCATTTGAAAGATTAACAAAACTGACAATTTTTTTAAACTCGGAATAAAAGAGAGATGACTCTTATTACTAAAAGTAGGGACACTGTTGGGTGGGGGACACTTTAAAGAAACAAAAAGTATTATATGAGAATATTATGAACAATTATTGCATGCCAATAATTTAGACAACCTAGATGAAATTAATAAACTCCTAGAAACACAAACTGCTAAATTTGGCCCAAGAATAGAAAATCCTAACAGAACTACAGCAAGTAAAGAGATTGAAGTAGTTATTTTAAAACTTCCCAAAGAAAAGCCCAGAAGCTGATGAATTCATTGGTGAATTCTACCAAACATTTAGAGAAGAATTAATACCAATCCTTCCTCAATTCTTCCAAAAAAACAGAAGAGGAGGAAATACTTCCTAACTCATTCTATAAGGCCAGTATTACCTGGATACCAAAACCAGACAAAGACACCACAAGAAAACTACTTAATACCCCTTATGAATACAGATGCAAAAGTCCTCAACAAAATACTAGCAAACCAAATCGAGCAGCGTATGAAAAAGACTACACATCATGTCCAAGTGGGATTTATTCCAGGAATGTAAGGGTAGTTCAATGTATGGATATGATTCAATGTAATGTACTACGTTAATAGAATAAAGGGTAAAAACAGATGATCATCTCAATAGATGCAGGAAAAGCATATGGCAAAAATCCAAAACCCTTGCATGGTAAAGAAACTCAGCAAACTAGGAATAGGAGGTAAGTTCCTCAACATGATAAAGGGCATCTAGGAAAAATCAACAGCAGATGACATGATCTTACATATAGAAAATCCTAAGGAATCTACCAAAAAACTGTTAGAGCTGATAAATGAACTCAGCAAAGTTGCAGGATACAAGATCAACACATAAAAATAAGCTAAAGCTAAAAAATGCTAGCAATGAACAATTGCAAATAAAACTAAGAAAACAATTTCATTTATAACAGCACTAAAAAGAATAAAACAGAAATAAATTTAACCACAGAGGTATAAGACTTGTACACTGAAAGCTACAAAACTGAAAGAAATGGAAAGGCATTCTGTGTTCACAGATTGGAAGACTGATAAGACGACAATGCCCCCCAAAGTGATCTACAGATTAAATGCAATTTCTACCTGAATCCAATGGCCCTTTTTTGCAGAAATAGGTAAGCCAATCCTAAAATTCATATGAAATTGCAGTGAACAGCCAAAATAATCTCAAAAAAGAACAAAGTAGGAAAATTCATACTTCTCAATTTTCAAACTTGCTAAGAAGCTACAGTAATTGAGACAATGTGGTATTAGCATGAAGATAGACATGAAGACCAATGGAACAGAACTGTGAGCCCAGAAATAAACCCAAAATAAGCCCAGAGCCTAACTGCTTTTTGACAAGAGTACCAAGTCCACATAATGGGGAGAGAATAATCTCTTCAACAAAAGGTGCTAGGGCAAGTGAGTATCCACATGAAAAGAATGAAGTTTGAGCCTTATATCAGACTGTATATAAAAATTAACTCAAAATGAATCAAAGAGCTAAAACTATAAAAGTCTTAGAAGAAAATATAGGGGGAAATTTTCATTACTTTGGATTGGGCAATGGATTCTAAAATATTATAACAAAAGTACAAGCAACAAGGAAAAAACAGATAAATTGTACTTCATCAAAATTAAAAGCTTTTGTGCATCAAAGGGCAGTATCAAGAGAATCAAAGACAACCAAATGAATGGGAGACATATTTGCCAATTATGTAACTTGTAAGGGTTTTACAATATCCAGAATATATGAAGAACTATTCCAACTTAATGACAAAAAGACAACTCAAAAAGTGGATGAAAGACTTGAATAGATGTTACTCCAAAAAAGATACACAAATGGTCAATAAGCACGTGACAAAATGCTTGACATCATTATCCATCAGAGAAATGCAAATAGAAAACCACAATAAGATACTAGTTCACATCCACTAGGATGACCATAATCAGGAAAAACAAACAAACTAAAAAAAAAAAAACCCAAACAAACAAAACCCCAACAAATAACAAGTGTCGGTGAATGGGGAGAAATTGGAACCCTCATCCACTGCTGGTGGGATGTAAAATGGTGTAACTGCTGTGGAAATCAGTTTGGAGGTATCTCAAAGAGTTAAACACAGAATTATCATATGACCCAGCAAAATACACTCCTAGGTATATGAGGGTAAGTCATAAAGTATTGCTACTAGGGTGCCAGTTCATACATGCACAGGTTTATTCCAAACAAAATGCATTTTAACATGTCTCTGCGATCAGTAGATGGCTGCAGACAAATTCTCTCAGTAAAGTCTTGTGAGAGTGCCTTAAAAAAAAAAAAAAAGGATACATTTTGTCCACAGAAAAAAATAATTTGGCAGTCAGGGCTAATATCAAATTTTTAACAAAACTCAAGTGGACATCTTCCCAAATCATTGACGCTTTGCAACAAGTTTATGGGAATGCTACTCCACATTAAACAACAGTTTTTAGATGGATCAAGTGTTTAAAGGAAAGTTGGGAATACCTCAAAGATAAGCCAAGAGGGGGAAGACCACTCAGAATGTTATGGCAACTGTTTTTTGGGATTCCAAAGCAGTAATCTTGACAGATTTTCTTGAAGGACACAAGACGACCACAGGGGCTTATTATGAAAATGTTTTAAGAAAAATGAAAATTGATGAGAGTAAGACCAGGAAAGTTGTGCCAAGAAAATCTGTTCCATCATGACAATGCACCTGCTCATTCTTCGAGGGTAGCAATGGCTGTCCTATGAGAATTTCGTTGGGAAACCTTACCCCATCCATCCTACAGCCCTGATCTTGCCCCTGCGGACTTCTTTTTGTTCCCAAAACTCAAACAACATATGGAAAGAATATGATTTGAGTCCCTCGAGGATGCCAAAACTGCCATTTTGACATGGTGTAAATTGAAGGGTGTGGAATTCTTCGAGGAAGAGTTAGAGGAGTGGGAACACTGCCTTCAGAAGTGTATAGACCTAGATGGACAATATGTTGAGAAACAACAGCTTCGCGTTTTGATATTTTTGTTTAATAGAGTTTTCTATGATTTTGCAGCAATACTTTTAAACTTACCCTCATATACTCTCAAAATTGAAAACAAGTGTTTAAACAAAAACTTGTACACAAACGATCGTAGTAGCACTACTCACGATAGGCAAAAGGGCAGAACCAACCACATGTTTATCAACAGATGAATGGATAGACAAAATATGGTATATGCATACGACGGAATATCACTTAGCCATAAAAAGGAGTGAAGTACTGGTAATGTGCTACGATGTGGATGAAGCCTTGAAAACATAATGCTAAGGGAAAGAGCCAGATTCTATTTACATGAAATAACCAGAATAGGCAAATCCTTAGAGATGGCAGATTAGCGGTTGTCAGGCTAGGTATAAAGGGTGATGAGGAGTGGCTCCTTATTAGGTGCAAGTTTTCCTTTTGGGGTCATGAAAAAGTTCTGTAATTAGCTGGTGCTGCTAGTTGCACAACATTGTGAATGTACTTAATTGTATACTTCAAAATGGTTAAAATGGTAAATTTTATGTCATATTTATCTTATCTCACAAGCAAAAAAAAAAACCTCTACGTAAGATTCTTTCTCCCTACGTCACATATGGAACAAAAGTCTTATTTGAGGGGGAAAGAGCAATACTCACCCTGAGGACACTGCTGAAAATCCATTGCAGATGAGTAGAGGGTTAGGGGGGAAAGCCCTTTCTTCTTGGAAGAGGGAAAGGAATATATATGCAAGGCCCAGAACTACAGCTTGGCGAGAAGCAGAAGCACCGAGAAGGGATAAGACCCCAGGACATGGTACCGGCCTAGGGTCAAAGCTTAATCAGAACAACAAAGAACGGCACTCCCTCTACTTCCTGGCCAGGTTAGCAAGCATGAAGTAACAACAGAATCCTGCTGAGAGACGTAGGAGAGAGACAAAAGTGGAATGACCCTTTCTGAGGTACAGCAACCAGGCAAACCTAATGCTGAGGGTGAAGCAGACTGGCAAACCTGCACTCATTCAAACACAAGGTATTCTTAGAGGAATTTGAAGCCTGTGGTATGCTGAACCTGTTGCCGTCAAGTCAATCCCAACGTATAGTCAAACTACAGGGCAGAGTAGAACTACCCCACAGGGTTTCCGAGGAGCAGCTGGTGGATTTGAGCTGCCGGCCTTTTGGTTAGCAGCCGAGTTCTTAGCCAAGTGTTTAAGACTATGACTGCTAACTAAAAGGTCGGCAGTTCAAACACACCAGCCGCTCCTTAGAAACCCTATGGGGACAGTTCTACTCTGTCCTATAGGGGTGCTATGAGTCATAATCAACTCAATGGCAACAGGAATGGTGAACTGAAGGCAAGCATTGCATCAACAAACCTCATATGCAACCAACCTGTAACTAGATTAGTTCAAACCCCTAAAGGTTTAGAAGAAGGAAAGGCATGCCCATTTCCAGGCATAAAAACCATTTATCTCAGTCTATACTGTCCTACCCCAAATATCTGGTTTTTAACACAAAAATTACAAAAGAACAAGATGCTCCCAAGAGACACACCATTACGAGATCCAGACTCATATATGATACACGTTAGAAGTAACTAACAGGGGTATTTAAAATAACTGTGATTAATATTAGAAGTTTTAATGCAATCAGTGGACAACATGTAAGATCAGATGGGTAATTTCAGCAGATAGAAATTATAAGAAAGCAGTAAACGGAAACGCTAGAAATGTAAAATACAGTAACAAAAATGAAGAATTTCCTCCCATTGGCTCAACACAGACAAGCAAAGAATCAGTAAATTTGAAGATAGATCAATAGCAATCACTCAAATTGAAACACAAATAAGTGAGAAAAAAATGGATAGAACAGTCAAGAGCTGCAGGACAACATCAAATGGTCTAACACGCGCATAGTTGGAACCTCAGGAGAAAAGAGAACAGGACGGAAGAAATACTGGCCTAGAATTTTCCAAAATTAATGACAGACACCAAACCACAGATGCAAAAAGCCAAAAAAAATACCAAGAGGATAAATTCTATCCCCCTTGAACCCACAAGAAAGCATACTCAAACTGCTCAAAACAAAAGACGAGGAGAAAATCTTGAATATAGCCAGAGAAATCAGGGGTCCCTGGGTGGTTCGGTTTTTTTTTTTTTTGGGTGGTATAAGGAAACCCTGGTGGTACAGTGGTTAACTGTTACGGCTGCTAGCCAAAAGGTCGGCATTTCAAATCCACCAGGTGCTCCTTGGAAACTCTATGAGGCAGTTCTACCCTGTCCTATAGGGTCGCTATGTGCCGGACTCGACTTGGCGGCAATGGGTTTGGTTTTAGTTTTGGGTGGTATAAATGATTAGCATGCTCGGCTACCAATCAAAAGGTTCAAGTCTATCCAGAGACAACTTGGAAGAAAGGCCTGATTTCTGAAAAATCAGTCACTGCAAACCCTACGGAGCATAGCTGTACTCTGACACACATGGGGTTGCCATGAGCTGCAATAGACTTGACAGCAAGTGGGTAATAAATAGGGGAAAAAATAAAAATGATGGCAGGCTTCTTGACAAAAAACCATGCAGTGACATCTTTAAAGTGCTAAAAGGAAAAAAAAAATTATTGCAGCCAACCTAATCTAAAATGTTAAAGAAAACCTGCATCTACTCAAAGAAATGCAGAGCACTGGATACAGGATAAATGAAGATAAAGTACAATTCATTTTTCCCCCTAATGTTTTAATTGCTATAAAAGATAACTGTCTAAAACAAAAATAGTAGCACTGTATTATGTTTTTATGACAAAAGTAAAATAGACGTCTGACTAGAATAAAGAATGGGAGGGAGAAACTGGGAACATACAGTTGTAGAGCCCTTACACTCCCAGTAAAGTGGTATATTATTTGAAAGTAGACTGTAATTAAAGATGTACAAATAAAGGTATTTGTAAATCCCAAGATGACTAAATAAATACAAAAGGTATAAATAATAAACCAACAAAGGAGAAAAAACAAAACAATAAATACTGCTCAATTAACCCATGAGAAGCCAGAAAAAAGAACAGAAAACATTTAGTGGATATAGCTGTACTCACAGGAAAATTCATGGCTTTTGTTACTAGGTAACAAAATACGAAAATAAATGATTCATGCATTCAATTCAAGAATAAGATAATCAAAGAAAGATAAGCCAGATATTAATGAATTAGAAAATAAAATACTAATACAAATAATACATCTAAGAGTGGCTCTTAAGAAAAATAAAATGTCAACCATTAGATGGCTTATTTGGTGACAGTGTGGTAGCAGTGCAACAAGTAGAAATACATGAAATTAGGAATGAATGAGTAACTAGATATAGAGAAATAAATTCAAAAGGATTAAAAAAAATGTTTTGCAAACCATATGTTAAAAGTTTAAAACCTGGATTAAATGGATAATTTTCTGGGAAAATATAACTTATCAATATTGACCTAAGAAAATGTTAAACGTGGAGCTACCATATGACCCAACAATTCCACTCCCAGAGAATTCCATTCCTAAGTGAAAACGTGTCTACACAGAAATTTGTACACCAATGTTCACAGCACTATTCACAGTAGCCGAAAAGTGGAAAACAACTCAAATATGTAACTGATGAATAGATGAAGTGTGGTATAACCATATAACGGAATATTATCGAGCTATAAATAGGAGTGAAACAGGGGTGAACCTTAAAAAACATTATGCTAAGTAAAAGAAGCCAGTGACAAAAGACCACAATATATGATTTCACTTAAAGGAAACATTCAGAATATGCAATCCAGAGACAAAGTAAACTGGGGGTTCCCTAGGGCTTGGAGGGTTGGGAGAAAATGAGGAGTGATTGCTAATGGGTATAGGATTTCTTTTTGAGGTTATGAAAATGTTCCAAAGTTGTGGTGACGGTTGAACTCTGAATATACTAAAAACCATTTAATTGTATACTTCAAATGAGTGAATTATATGGCATATAACTATATCTCAACTAGTTGTTCACTGAAGCATTTATAACAAAAAACTAAAAATAATATGAATATTTTTAATCCATTGGGAACTGGTTAAGTAATTCATGAGATAGCCATTCAACGGAATGCTATGTAGCAGTTAAAAAAACGAGGTAAATGTATAGGTACGATCATAGAAAAGCAGTCAAAATAAAATGTTAAATAAAAAGAGCCAAGTTGTAGAATATGATCCCACAAGGTTGCAAACACATAAAAAAAAAAAAACATCTATAATTGCTATTTTCAGGCAGTAGAATTCAGGATGACCACACATCCTGGTATGCCTGCGATACTTTCAGTTTATGCCTTTGTCCTGTCATAACTTTTAATTGCAACTCCTTTCACTCTCAAGTATTCCAATTTAGATGATAAATTTATATGGTCAGTAAATATTAGGGCTTTCCTTGCTGCTTTAAAAAAATTTGTACCAGTAATTCACAAGGTATGTGCTTCAATTTTGGAACCGGGAAAACTACACATCTCAATGTATTAAAAAACAAAACAAACACAAGTAGAGTGTTAGTCTTAAAACAGGGTGGGACACGAGCTTGTGTCAGACTTCTCACTGGGCCCTGAAGACACTCACTATGCATTTCTGCGCCTTTGTTTACACTGTTCCTTTAGTCTAGACTGTCAACTTCCCATGTTTTTCACAGTTCCTGCTCCTTTATATCTACATTCAAACATACCCATTTATGAACACTTCCTCAATCTCCAATCTACTAAAAAGAACTAATCACAGCTTCCTCACCCGTATTCCCACAGTAGTTTGTTCATACCTTCATTACAACCCTTATCCTAAGGCATCTGTCTCCCTAGCTAGATTGGGAGTTTCCTGAGAGTGGGAACCATTCATTTATCCACCTGCCTAGTACACAGAAGGGTGCCTTGTACATAGGAAACAATAAATGTGTGTTAAATGAATAAAACTCTTTGTTTCATTTACTTTCTTATCAACTCAGTATTTATTTAAATTGGGTCCTGAACTCCCAAAGCTCTTGAAATAATTTATATCAGCTCTTGGCATCAAATCCCTCTTTCTACTACTATGTAACTACCTGTACCATTTAAAACTCACTCTATTCTTCTTTAACTAGTTCTGTAGGTTTATCTCCATTATCTTCTTTACTCATACTTCTTAAGAAAAGCCTCCTGGATACCTGATGGTATGGGTTAAAATGCTTTTGTGCTTAGAAATACACCACTTCCAAATTTTACTATGACTGACAATGTCATTTTCATATCTGAATAAAGAATGCAGACTGGTCCTTGGCAACTTGCTGTTTACAAAGAGCCCATGCTTTACTACTACTGCAAAATTCAGTAGTCTTGTTTCCCAATAAATCAGATGATACTGAAGACAACCAGGATGTGTGTTTTTCTTTCTTTCTTTTTTTTTTTTTTTACCTTATGCCCCTATCACTTGATACTTGTCGGGGATGCTGAATACACACCCTCCACAAATTTACCTAACTGCCCTATTCCCATCCCTAGCTATAAAGGATAGAAGTATAAATATTCTCTTATGTGTGCATGCCATGATTTTATCATCAAGGATTAGCAGTGATCTTTATAGACAACTCATAGCAACCCTATAGGAGAGAACAGAACTGCCCCATAGGGTTTCCAAGGAGCGGCTTGTGGATTCGAACTGCCGATCTTTCAGTTAATACTATGCCGCCAGGAATCCACTTGATGGCAACCAGTTTGGTTTTGCTTTATAGAGACAACTGGCTCTCCTACCCAGTTAATAACTGAAAAAGAACTATTTTTCAAACCTAAACTAAAAAAAAAAATAGTTTTTTTAAGCTAATTAATTTAGGTAGACACATTAAAATTTTAACAGTTTTACAAGTAATAATCTTAAACAGTAAATTAAGTGCAACTAATTTATATTGCAAAATTGATCACGAAGTTAAACTGCAAAAGTTAGATGCTACTTGGGTGCTTTCCTGAGGCTTATTTTATGGCTAAGATGAGTGTCTGAAGTATTTCTAGAGACAAACTAATAGTAGCCAAACTTCAAACACATTACCTCCAGAAGAAAATCCTGATTCTACACTTGGATGCTTCCTGGGCCATCTGCGGACACAGGTGGAGTGGCCTTCTATTTAAGCATCTATCTTGAAAAGAACTCTCAATTTCAAAATATCAACCCTACTCTCAACTCTAATGGATACAGATATTTTGCATTCCAGGCACTTGCCACTGTCATTTAATACTCATCAAAAGCTTGACTGTGAGAAATAGTACTCATGGTAAATTGTTTAAACATCTCATTCTTTTCCTCTAGGCCAGTTGTCTCCAAATTTTTTTCACTAAGCAATCCTACTGACAAAGTATTTTTGAGCACAAATTGCCAAAACAGGTATTTATTTATAAATTGTTACTACTGTACTCATGTATTCTACAACACTAAAATACAAATTTTAAAAGGTTGAGAAAAATGAAATACTAATATTTTTCTTTTAACCCTCCGATGGATCATTTTGCAAGCATCCCTCCTTGGACAGCACTCCTACAGGCACTCTAAGTTTTATCCTTGGGTGAAGGCAACCGTGTGTAGTTGTTGATCGCCCGAGAACTGCCTTTACTGAACTCCTGAAGCTAAGGAATGTCGTAATAGCCTCATGAGGGTCGTTACTGAACCTCCTGTAAGGCTGGTGTTGAGGACTCTTGTTAAACTTCAGTGCCTTCTCTACAAGGACAGATGAGAGAAACATCTCTTAGGTTTTAGTACCAGAAATATCTGTAATGCTTTTGAAAATTTGTTCTGTTTTTATATCACCAACTCACACGCAGTTGTGTTGCTAGGTGCCATTGAGTCAATTTCGACTCATAGCAACCTCGTGTGACCAAGCAGAACTGCCCCACAGATTTTTCTAGGCTGTGCGCTTTCTGGGGGCAGATCGCCAGGTCTTTCCCCTGTGGAGCCACTGGGTGGGTTCAAACCACCAACCTCAGGTAAGTGATCACAAAATTCTAGCAGCATGAACTGCTGGAAAACACAAAGCAAAATTTGTGGCTCAGTTCTAGCAAGAATATCCGCAAGGTATATTTATCTCCCCTTTGGTTCAACTCGTTTTTCCATCACTCACAATTCTTTATTTATTTTTTAAATCATGTTGTAGCTCACTCATGGCTTCATTTGAATTTTCTATTATTCCCAGTTCTTCACCTACTTTTTAAAAAATTTTATTGTATAATTTATATATGTATCTGTGTGTATATAAGTGTGTGTCTGTGTTTTAAAAGTACTTCAAATATCTCTTGAAAGACAGGGAAAAACGAATAAACAAACAAACAAAAAACAAGCAATAAATAGGATAGAATGGAGGTCATGCTAAACTTGAAGCTCCCCTGTGGCAGAGCTCTACTGTGCAAACTCTGAAGCATCTAGCAGCAAAGCCCTTCATCCAAAGGGTAATTCGAAAGTGGGTGTTGATGAAAAGAATGACAACTCACAATGGCGCTGTACTACACTTTCTCACTCTTTTCCAGTTGGTAAGAAATGTTATAGTGAGGAAAGGGCAATTGGCTTCTTTTCACCTGTGTGCAAAGCTTAACTAAAAAGTCCGTGAAAAAGGCGGTCACACTGCCAGATGGAATTTGTAGCCATGTACCTGGATGTTTTTCCTCCCGGTGTGCTCAGCAGTCACGTGGAAATGACCTGTGTTCACCGCTTTCTTGCTCTGCTTCCACCGCTTCTCAAGGCATCTCCTTTGTTGGCTGGTGACAGTGCTATACAATTTAATTCGCCTGGGCGACAAACATACTCTTTCGTGGCCAAAAGCTTGAACCAGTCGGGCAGTGTCAATGGTGGAAATGGAGCTGCTCCTCTCTTGCGTGGCCACCTCTTTATCTGTTTGGGTCAGATACTCTGACTCCATAGGAGAAGTGGTGGTGGAAAAGATGTTGGTGGTGGTATCTGTGAACAGCTCACTCTCTGAGGGTCGAGAATCTGAAGAAGTGTTACTTACAGGATTAAAACCTGCCTGCTTTCTTAGAATATATTTATTAAATTTAATATGCTCAAATTTAATCTGATTGGGCTCCTCAGCTTGATGAGCAGAAAGTACGTCGGGTTTTTTGAGATCTCCTATGTTTTTGTGGCATTTCTCTAAGCCTTTGTATCTCTTCTTTTTCTGAAGTTTGTTTTTCTGCTGTTGCTGTCTACTGCTCCACTCCTTAACACCTCGTTCCTCTCTGCTATCATCATGTGTACTTTCTGAGGCCTGGAGACAATGTGTGATGGGATTCTGAAGAAGTTTAGCCAAACGATCAAGTCGCTCCACCAAGGACAGTTCTTTCCTGTCACCAAACTCAGGAGGTTTCTGTTGTCTCTGTCGCTCCTGATACCTGTTCCAGAGTTCATTCAAACTCACTGTGCCCTGAGTTGTTGGCTCTGGGCTGGCCTTATGGTCCCTTTTTACATCATTTATTTGTCTGTTACATTTTAGGTGATCTCTAGCCTGACTTTTAGTTGTATGCATCACGTCTTTATTTTCCAAATTCACATTGATACGAAGGCTCTCTATTCTGGTATAATCCATCTTAGTCTTGTCCACAGTTGGATAAGGAGGAGAAAGACAAGAGAGTTCTTTATGTTTGTCTGGGTGATGCTGAAAGACATCTTTCCAAGAATGCCTCATAAAAACACCCCTTCCCAAGGATTCATGGCAAAAATCTTGCTCATTTGGTAGGTGCACTGGATGATGAAAGTAAAACTGGGCTGACCTGAAGACAGAATGGGTAGTATTTTCAAATTCTGAATGACATCTGGATTCTAAAAGGAGAAAAAAAAAAAAAAACTTTTTAAGATCTTTCAAACATGTTTGCATTCCCTTTAGAAATACTACTCATACTTGGTTCCTCAGCAACAGAACAAAAGGTGAAGGAAAGCACAGCTTATAGACACTTCCAGAGAATTCGTGGCCTGCACAAATGTTTCATGCCCGTGCTCGACAGCTAGAAAGCATGGTAAAAGTTTGAGGGATTCTGGGTCAAAAGACCTGGATTCTGGGCAGGACTCTGTCCCTGACTGGCTCTGTGACCTCAAAGAAGGCACCTCATAAAAGCAGCTACTCTGTGGTCGCTGTCTGCTCTGTGCATACTATGAGATGTGCTCTATATCCGTTTTTTTCTTTTCTTAATTTAATCCTGGTGAAACTGAGGAATAGTTATTGTCAACTGCATTTGTGGCTAAGAAACCCTGAGACCATTTTCATCAGCAGCAATTAAGTAAAAAAAAAAAAAAAAAAAAATTAAGTAGATGGGATTAAAAACCAAACAACTCTTTATATGTTTAAGAGCCTTTTAAAATTCCTTTTCTGTAAACCATCTTCATTTTTGGACAGTCATTACTCTACACCAAAAGGGCATTTTTAGATGTAGTAACATCTTATAATTATCTAATTGTAGACTCTAATATGGGATCAATACACTTTTTGGAGTTCCACGTCACGTGCAGAAACATATGACATAGACATGCAATAAAATGCCACTTATAACTATGGAATCCTTTTCACAGAACACTGCAGGTTATTGGTAACCAGAGTTTTCATTCAATCCTCTGGGACTTTCTATGGTAATTGCTTCGGAGTACAGTGGGATACATAGGATCAGCTTGCTCTGTTCCCCAAAGTACATAAGACTCTATACAATTTTATAATTATCTAGCGACATTTAAAAATTGGAAGGTTTTGGGCAGCTTTACCCAAGTACTTGAGATGGCAGCTACTGTATTAAATAAATAAATACAAACAAATATGTAATTACAAAATTGTGTTAAGGGCTATGAAGGGCAAAACCAAAATGCCGTGAGAATAGTAGTTGGAGAAGGTCTCTCTGAGGCTGAAATGTGAAGTAAAAACGAGAGCTAAACCAGAAAGACGGCAGGTGAAGAGCATTCAGGGAAGCGGGATCATCATGTGTGAAGGCCCTGTGGCAATCCCACCACCTCTGCAATCCACCTGCATCTACTCCCTTTTCAGATACAGGGGCATAGCTGCCCCTCCTCCTTCCTTTAAAGGACAGTCTCCACTGGTGCTCAGGAGCCCAACTCAGCTTCCTTTCAAGGTCGTGGTTCCTTTCCCTTTCATCTCTCTCTTACATCTTCAGCCTCTCCCTCTTTATTGGACAATTTCTAATAGCTTTCAAGCTACTGTCTTTAAAGCCTACTATCATCCTGCAATAACTTGTATCAGTTGTCTCATATTTCACCAGTACTTTTTTTTGTTGAGTTTCCAGTTGCCTTTTTATTTCTTGTGTGATTTACTTTTATCACATCTTCAATTTTTTCAAAAGTTTCAGTCACACCAGCTGTCTGGAAGAAATCCCTGTTTTATTCCTGGAGTCCTCTAACCTTCTGCCCCAATCTGAATGTGCTGTACTCTAAACTTGATGCAGAGCTGTCATACTGAGTCTTGCCTTCACCACTCTACTTTGGTTAGACTCACTGTTTTCTGGATCCTATGTTTTTCTTTTTTGGATTTTTACCTTCATTCACTGGAGCATATCTCCTGAATGACACATTTCCAATGACACAGTACACATTTCCAAGAATGACTATTTTGCCCTCATACTTATTTGTATTGCATATTTCACTGGGTATAGCTTCAAAATTACTGCTAAGAAATTTAAAGATCTTGGTCTACTCTTTTCTAGCATCTACTATTGCTGATGAGATGCTTGATGCAAATTTCCTTATAAATGATCTCCATTTTCTTGTTGGAAGACCTTTTATTCATAATAATGTGACCCCCCCCCCCATTTATTCTGCAGAGCATTCAGTATCCATAAACACTGTCATCAAGTCGACAGACTCGTAGCAACCCTGTGGGACAGAGCAGAACTGTCCCATGGGGTTTCCAAGGCTATAAATCTTCACAGAAGCAGACTACCACATCCTTCTTCTGTGGAGCCACTGGGTGGGTTCAAACCACTGATCTTTTGGTTAGCAGCCAGGATTCACATCTCTTTTTAGGGCTAGAAAATTATCTGGTATTATTTCTTTGATAATTTCTTCTCTTTCATCTTCTCTATTTTCTTTTTCTGATACTCCTCTTAGAAAAATGCTGGATCTCCTAAAATGGTTCTCTGTATTACTTTTTATTTTTCTTGTCTCTTGGTCATTTTATTCTATGATCTGGGTTATTTTCTTTATTTTATCTTCACTCATCTACAACAAAATATACATTCTTTTCCATGCACATGTAACACTCTCTAGGATAGATCATATGCTAGGCCATATAACAAACTTCAATAAGTTTAAAGACTGAAATCATGCGAAGTATGTTCTCCAGCTACAATGGAATGAAATTACAAATCAACAGCAGAAAAAAAAATTGGAAAACTCATAAATATGTGGAAATTAAATAACACACTCCTAAAGAGCAAAAAAGTAAAAAAATAAATAAAATTTTTTTTTTTTTTTAAAGAGCCTCAGAAGCCCTGGTGGACAGTTAAGAGCTATTCTGCTAACCAAAAGAATGGCAGTTCAAGTCTACCAGCCACTCCTTGGAAACTTTATGGGGCAGTTCTACTCTGCCCTATAGGGTCGCTATGAGTTGGAATCGACTTGATGGCAACAGTTTAAACAGCCAACGGGTAAAAGTGGAAATCTCAAAATACACTGAGGTGAGTGAAAATGAAGACACAATACCAAAACTTATGGGATACAGAAAAAACAGCTTAGAGAATTTATTGCTGTAAGAATGAGGAAAGATCTCAATAACCTAGCTTTCTACCTTAAGGGTGTGTGAAATGAACAAACTAAATCTAAAACAAGCAGAAAGAAGGAAATAACAATTACAATGAAATTAATGAAATAAAGAATATAAAAGCAATAGAAAAAAATCAATAAAGCCAAAAGTTGTTATTTTGAAAAAAATCAACAAAAGTGACAAACCTTTGGCTAGGCTGACCAAGAAAAAAAAAGAAAGACTCAAATTGCTAGAATCAGAAATGAAACAGAAAACATTACTACTGACCTTACAGAAATAAAAAGGATTATAAGAAAATAACAATTAACAACTGGATGCCAACAAATTAGGTAACTTAGAAGAAATGAACAAATTCCTAGAAAGACACAAACTACTGAAACTGACTCAAGAAAAAACAGAAAATCTGAATAGGCTATAACAAATGAAGACATTGAATTAGTAATAAAAAAACTACCCACAAAGAAAATCCCAAACCCAGGTGGCTTCACTACTGAATTCTACCAAACATTTAAAAGAAAATACCAATTATACATAAACTCTTCCAAAAACTAGGAGGGAACACTTGCAAAGTCACTTTATGAGGCCAGCATTACCCTGACACCAAAACCAGGCAAGGACACCACAAGAAAAGAAAATTACAGACCAGTAGCTCTAATGAAAGGAGCCCTAGCGGTGCAATGGTTAAGCACTTGGCCACAAACTGAAAGGTTGGCAGTTCTAACCCACCAGTTGCTCCACATGAGAAAAAACCTAGCAATCTGCTTCCATACAGATTACAGCCTAGGAAACCCTATGGGGGCAATTCTACTTTGTCCTATAGGGTTTCTATGAGTCACAATTAACTCCATGGCCCACAACAATCTCTGATGAAGATGGTTGCAAAAATCCTCATAAAAACACTACCAAACTGAATCCAGCAGCGTATGAAAAGGCTTATACACCATAAGCAAGTAGAATTTATCCCAAGAATGTAAAGTTGATTCAACATCCGAAAATCATTTAATGTAATACATCACAATATCAATAAAATAAAAACTCAAAATCACATGGTGATCTCAATAGACGCAGAAAAAGCATCTGACAAAATCTAACACCCTTTCCTGATAAAAACACCCAAGAAACTGGGAATAGATGGAAACTTCCTCAACATGACACAGGCAGTCCCCGAAAAATGCACAGCTAACATCATAAGGAGCCACAGTGGCACAGCAGTTAAGCATTTGGCTGCTAACTGAAGGTTGACAGTTCAAATTCATCAGCCACTTTGAGGCAGAAAGATGTGGCAGTCTGTGTCCATAAACATTACAGCCTTGGAAACCCTATGGGGCAGTTCTTCTGTCCTACAGGGTTACTACGAGTTGCAATCAAGTTGACGGCAATGGGTAAAATCATAATGAGTGGTGAAAGACTATAAGTTTTCCCCTCAAGATAAAGAACAAAGCAAGAGATCCACTCACACCATATCTGTTCAGAATTGTACTGAATGTTCTAGCCAGGGCAGTTGGGCAAGAAAAAGAAATAAAAGAGATCCTGATTGGAAAAATCAATTGTATTTCTATAAAAAAAAAAAAAATACATATATAGTATTTTTTTTTTTTTTTTTTTTTTTTATATACTAGCAATAAACAACCCAAAATGAAATTAAGAAAACAATTCTACTTACATTAGCATAAAAATAAATAGGAATAAATTTAACGAAGTACAAAACTTATACTCTGAAAGCTACAACACACTGTTGAAAGAAATTAAAAAGTGAATGAATAAATGAATGGAACAATACCTATGTTCATGAATCAGAAGACTCAATATTGTGAAGATGGCAATAGTTCCCAAACTGATCTACAAATTCAACAAAATCCCAAACAGATTCCCAGCTGAGTTTTTGGTAGAAATTGCCAAGTTGATTCTAAAATTCATATGCAATTGCAAGGGACTCAGAGTAGTCAAAACAATCTTGAAAACGAACAAAGTCTGAGGACACACACTTTCCAATTTCAAAGCTTACGACAAAGCAACAGTAATCAAGGCAGTGTGGTACTGGAACAAGGATACAGAATGTAGATCAATGAAACAATTCAGAGTCCACAAATAAACCCATACACCCAGATAAAATGATTTCTGAGAAGGATGTCAAGAAAATTCAGTAATAAAAAGACAAACCACCCAATTAGAAATGGGCAAAGGATCTGAATAGACATTTCTTCAAGGAAGATATATAAATGACCAATTAAAAAACGTGAAAAGGTGCTTAACATCATTAGTCATCAGAGAAATGCAAATCAAAACCACTAGCTAAATAATAAACTGGCTTACAAAATAAAGAATATCACCTGTGAGTACTGTACTCTTTTAAAAAAATCATCTATGTGAGACCATACAGTCAACAACTACTTTAAAACAAAGATGAAGAGGTAAGGTGGCAGGCAAACTAGATTACTGGAAACAAGAACAACCAGAATAGAAATAATGAGAATGTTTTTGGATTGTGAAGAATGTAACCAATGTCACTGAACAATTTGTGCAGAAATTGTTGAGAGGGAACCTAATCTGCTATGTAAACTTGCACCGAAAACACAATAAAATATTATTAAAAAACAAAAAACTACATTGAGATGCCACCCCAGACCAACTAGGATCCCTAGAATCAAAATGGCAGATCATGTTGGTGAGGATGTGGAGAAACCGGAACCCACATACTACTGGTGGTAATGCATAATCACACAAATGCTGGGGAAAACAGTCTGCCAGTTCCTCAAACGATTAAACAGGGTTACCATATGCACCAGCAATTCTACTCCTAGGAATACACCAAAGAGAAATGAAAACATATGTTCACACATAAACTTATACATGAATATTTATAACAGCATTATTCATAATAGCCAAAAACTAAAAACAATTCAACAGTCCAACAACTGATGAGTAGACAAGATGTGGTTTTATGGAATATTATTCAGCCATAAAAAGCAATGAAGTATGACACGTGCTATAACTTGGATGAACCTTGAAAATACCATGCTAAGTGAAAAAAGCCAGTCACAAAGGTTTACATATTATACAGTTCCATTCATATTAAAGTCCACAATAGGGAACTCTATAAAGTAGACTATTGATCGCTTAGGGTTTGGGGAGGTTGAGGGTAAAGAGAGGTAATAGCTAAAGGGTATGGGTTTCTTTATAAGGTAATGAAAATTTTCTTAAATTGACTGTGGCAATGGGTGCACATATCTGTGAATAAACTAAAAAATTACCTTAAATGGGTGGATTTTATGGTATGTGAATTATACTTACATAAAGCTGTCTAAAAAAATATCCTATGTACACTGAAATTTTTGTGTGTTTCGAAGCGTACAGACTTTCACATGTATCTACTAGATCAATCATAATACTTGGATTATCCCAGATAGTTTTTAACTTTTTTTTTTAATCCCATCTATATGGTCTACCATGAGCTAAGTATTTTCAAGCTCCTTACTATTCTACTTCGCATTTTCTTCTTAAAGATCCCCTATGGCTTTCTGTTAGTTTACGGTCTGTTTTGTTCCTACCCTCCCACCCACTCCAAGCAAATTCCCACGTCCTCTTTCCTCCTAAGCACTGTACTGCATTTTCTATCTAACAATATATCTTAAAGACTGTTTTCATATCTGTCCATATTTTTATTCTATTTTAAGGCAACAGAGGCTTTCTTAACGATGGAGTTCCCCAGTTTTTGTTTCATGTATTTTTATGCCAAGGTATTTGATGCTTAAAGATTGATGAGTTAAAGCCCGATTGTGCATTGCGAATTGGTATGAAAGCATCCCTCTTTAACTCCTGCAAGTCCCTATCTGTGGGAATCATCTCAATGGCCACTGGTGTGGGTTTTATATTAACATCCTGCCCGTGTCCCTAGCTTTCCTTTTACTTTTAACCTTTCTGAGTCATTTTACCTTCAATGTGTCTGGTATAGAGCATGGAACTGAGCTTGTTTTTCAATCAAATCCAAGTTTTTTTAATTTTATTAAATAGGTGAATTTCTCCCATTTATGTTTATCCATATATAGTCTTACACGCTCTCTGTCTCACTGTATTTTTCTTCTGTTAAACATTTACTTTGTTTTCTTTATTCCTCGCTCTACACCCATGTTTGCCATTGCTCTTTTTCTAAGTATTTTGGATGTTTTGTAATTTGTTTTTAACTCTTTTAGAGGTAATCTTTATAATTTTAAATGCTGTACTTACACATCTCAGGCATCTGCCAGTCTGTTGTACTGTGGTGGTCTACATTGCTGTGATGCTGGAAGCTATGCCACTGACCTTTCAAAAATCAGCAGGGTCACCCATGGTGGACAGGTTTTAGTTGAGCTTCTAGACTAAGACAGACTAAGAAACTGGCAGTCTACTTCTGAAAAAATTAGCCAGGGAAAACTTATGATAACTTATGGAAAGTTGTATGATATACTGTCGGAAGATGAGCCCCCAAAATACCACTGGAGAAGAGCTCCCTCTTCAAAGCAGAGTTGACTTTAATGATGTGGCTGGAGTAAAGCTTTTGGGACCTTCACTTGCTGATGTGGCATGACTCAAAGTGAGAATAAACAGCTGCAAACATCCATTAATAATAGAAACGTGGAATATACGAATTATGAATCTGGGAAAATTAGAAATTGTCAAAAATGAAATGGAACACATAGGCATTATTGAGTGGAAATGAACTAGTATTGGTCATTCTCAATCAGACAATCATATGGTCTACTATGCCGGGAATGACAAATTGAAAAGGAATGGCATTGTATTCACCGTCAAAAAGAACATTTCAAGATTTCAAGACCTATCCTGAAGTACAAGTTGTCAGTGATAGGATAATATCCATATGCATACAAGGAAGACCAGTTAATACCACTATTATCCAAATTTACATACCAACCACCAATGCCAAAAATGAGAAAACTGAAGATTTTTACCAACTTCTGCAGTCTGAAATTGATCAAACATGCAATCAAGATGCATTGATAATTACTGGTGATGGAATGTGAAAGGTGGAAACAAAGAAGGACCAGTAGTTGGAAAATACGATAGACACAATGCCAGAGATCGCATGATAGAATTTTGCAAGACCAATGACTTCTTCAGTGCAAATACCGTTTTTCAACAACAAAAATGGGGACTATACAAGTAGACCTTGCCAGATGGAAAACACAGGAATGAAATCAACTACATCTGTGGAAAGAGACGATGCAAAAGCTCAATATCATCAGTCAGAACAAGGCCAGGGGCCAACTGTGGAACAGATCATCAATTGTTCATATGCAAGTTTGAGCTCAAGTTGAAGAAAATTAGAACAAGTCCATGAGAGCCAAAGTACTACCTTGAGTATATCCCACCAGAATTTAGAGACCATCTCAAGAATAGATTTGACGCACTGAACGCTAATGGCCAAAGACCAGATGAGATCTGGAATGACATCAAGGACATCATACGTGAAGAAAGCAAGAGGTCACTAAAAATACAACAAAGAAAGAAAAGACCAAAATGGAGGTCAGAAGAGACTCTGAAACTTGCTCCTGAATGTACAGTGGCTAAAGAGAAAGGAAGAAATGATGAAGTAAAAGAGCTGAACAGAAGATTTCACAGGATGGTTCGAGAAGACAAAATAAAGTATTATAATAACATATGCAAAGACGTGGAGTTAGAAAACCAAAAGGGAAGCACACGCCCAGCATTTCTCAAGCTGAAAGAACTGAAGAAGAAATTCAAGCCTTGAGTTGCAATACTGAAGGATTCTACAAGGAAAATATTAAACGATGAAAGAAGCATCAAAAGAAGATGGAAGAAACACACAGTCAGTCACTGTACCAAAAAGAACTGGTAGACATTCAACTATTTCAAGGGGAAGCATATGATCAAGAATTGATGGTTTTGAAGGAAAACGTCCAAGCTGCACTGAAGGCACTGGTGAAAAACAAGCCTCCAGGAATTGAAGGAATACCAACTGAGATATTTCAACAAATGGATGTAGCACTGGAGGTGCTCACTTGTCTATGCCAAGAAACTTGGAAGAAAGCTACCTGGCCAACCAAATAGATCAGTATTTATCCATTCCAAAGAAAGGTAATCCAACAGAATGTGAAAACTATCAAACAACATCATTAATATCACACACAAGTAAAATTTGCTGAAGATCATTCAGAAGTGGTTGCAGCAATACATCAACATGGAACTGCCAGAAATTCAAGCCAGATTCAGAAGAGGACGTGAAACAAGGGATATCACTGCTGATGTTACACAGATCTTGGCTGAAAGCAGAGAATACCAGAAGGATGTTTACCTGTGTTTTATTGACTATGCAAAAGCAATTGACTGTATCAATCACAACATATTGTGGATCACATTACAAAGAATGGGAATTCCAGAACACTTAATTGTGCTCACGAGGAACCTGTACATAGACTACAAGGCAGTCATTAGAACAGAACAAGGGATACTGCCAGGTTTAAATTGAAGAAAGATATGTGTCATGGTTGTATCCTTTCACCATACTAATTAAATCTGTATGCTGAGCAAATAAGCCGAGAAGCTGGAATATATGAAGAAGAATGTGGCATCAGGAGTGGAGGAAGACTCATTAACAACCTATGTTATGCAGATGACACAACCTTGCTCGCTGAAAGTGAAGAGAATTTGAAGCTCTTAATGATGAAGATCAAAGACTATAGCCTTCAGTATGGATTACACCTCAACATAAATAAAACAAAAATCCTTACAACTGCACCAATAAGCAACATCATGACAAATGGAGAAAAGATTGAAGTTGTCGAGGATTTCATTTCATTTGGATCCACAATCAACACCCATGGAAACAGCAGTCAAGAAATCAAACAACGCGTTGCATTAGACAAATCTGCTGCAAAAGACCTCTTTAAAGAGTTAAAATGTAAAGATGTCAGCTTGAGTACTAAGGTACATCTGACCTAAGCCATGATATTTTCAATCCCCTCATATGCATGTGAAAGCTGGACAATGAATAAGAAGACTGAAGAAGAACTCATGGTTTTGAGTAACGGTATTGTTGAAGAATTTTGAGTATACCATGGGCTGCCAGAAGAATGAACAAATCTGTCTTGGAAGAAGTACAGCCAGAATGCTCTTTAGAAGCAAGGATGGTGAGACTTCATCTCATATACTTGAGACATGTTATCAGGAGGGACCAGTCCTTGGAGAAGGACATCATGCTTGGTACAGTAGCAGATCAGCAAAAAAGTGGAAGACTCTCAATGAGATAGATTGACACAGTGACTGCAACAATGGGCTCAACCATAATAACGATTGTGAGGATGGTGCAAGACCAGGTAGTGTTTTGTTCTGGTGTACACAGGGTTGCTATTAGTCGGAACCAACTTGATGGCACCTAGCAACATAACAACAAAGTACTTACACATCTATTCCTTGATTTATCAACTTTAACGATAAAATTAGCTCACTTATACTTCCTTTAGCCTCCCTTTACTCTCCCTGCTCCCTTCCTGATTTCTTTTTCTGCGTGGATGCTTTGTAGGGCTTACTCTTTTTCTTTAAAGTTCAGTACATTCATCCTTCAGTATCTGCAGGGGAATTGGTTCCAAGACCCCACCACCACCCGTGGATAACAAAATCCACAGATGCTCAAGTTCCTTACATAAAATGGCAGGCTGTCTGCATATAACATATGCACATCCTCCCGTATACTTTAAATCATCTCTAGATAACTTATAACACCTAATACAATGTGAATGCTATGTAAATAAGTGTTTTATCACAATGGAAGACTTGCTCCGGAAGGTAGCCGTTTCTCTTCTATCAGTTTCTTGAGCTCTTCTTGTAACGCTGATGCTGCCTGGGTATCATCTGATGCCATTCCACCTTGATCTTGACATTCTGGAGGCTGTAGCACTTTCCATAGTTAGCCATCCATCCTTTCCTAGCTTTAAACTCCTTTCCCTAGTTCTACTCAACCACCTCACGCTTAGCCATTGAAGGACTGCTATGGCCACTTCATTGCTTTTTAGGAGCCATTTTTCACAGAAACAAAGGGTGCACACAACATAAGGAATGAACAAACAACATAAGAGGCAAACAATAAACAACGAGTGCTGGAGAGAGCCTGCGGATCTGTGAAATGGCGGGAGGCTACAGCAGGGGATGCCTCCACATCACTTCATTCCTGTGCATTCAGTGTAGCGCTCTTGGTGCATGGCAAACACAAGTTTTGCTTTTTGGATTTCTTTTTTTCTGAATATTTTCAATCTGCAATTGGTTGATTCCGAAGATGCAGAGCCTGTGGGCATGGAGGGCCAACTGTGCTATCAGCAACATATGTCTCAGTATTGATCGTTACAACATAAACTTCCTCTAGACTTTGGTAGATCTTTCTAAACTGTAGGTTCAGTTCTTCCCTATACCTTTATTACTTTTCTGTTACCTTCTTTAGAGACACTAATATACATCATTTGTTGGAATTGTACAGCCAATACTCAAATTATTTTTTCTAATTGCTTTTATGTCTCTTTTCTCTGGATTGGTACAATTCTTTCCCTTCAATTTGTTCTATCCCTTAAACCTCCTTTTTCATCTTATTCTTAACTCTAATTCCATGCCTTCTGTAATTATTCAGAGCGTAAAAGTAGATGGACTACTTTTAAAATATAGAATGAGCAGATTAGCTTCTTGATTCCTTTCTCTCCTTATCTGGGTACTGTCCTGTCTTGCCCTCTGAGGTAAAGCTTGACTGCAAGGTATTAATGGCTTGTGTTCTATATACCTTTTTATGTCAGAAAAAGGGGGCCATGGACAAACATAAATAGATTTAATCTTTGCCCTTTTTTACTATAATTTTTAAAAGTCTTGTATTGAGGTTCTCCACTGTCTTTGTCAGTCTTCTGGAATGTGTTTAGGCTTCAGGTTTTCTCCTGCTGCAATATAAGACATGAAGCTTCCCTTCTGATACTATCAGCCTTTAGTATTTATTTGTAACCCACTTCCGCAACACCAGTATCTTTTTCCAGAATAAAAATCATTTTACAAATCAATACATAAATCCACATAGACAAGGTAGCACTGAAATAATTTGTACAAGAAAGCAAAAAAAAGAAAAAAAGAAGAGGGGGATTTTTGCTTAAACTGTGAGGCCAAATTTGCATCAGAATGAAATGGACACACACATATCAATCCCATTACCTGCAGTATCTATCTGCAAGGATTCTGTCTCTTTTGTCCAGGCTGTCTTAGGGACTGTCCTCTTACTACAGATCTCCTCTTTCTGTTTAATGGCTTTAATGTCGGGCAGGTTTTCAATTTTCCTGTCTTGTACTGTAGCGGAGTGCTCTGCAGCAGCACTGCAACCTACAGAGGGCAATTAAGACATTTTTTATAGAGAGGTAGAGAGGAGGCTGACAAAACAGTAAGTTTAAAACATTTGCTATGTGAAAGGCATTGTTACTGATGTAGAAGAAAAAAAAAAAGTCAATCAGAAATGTGTTTAGAAAACTGTTGATCTAAATTGGGGCCAAAAACATGTACATAAATAGATGCAATATAAAGTAAAGAAAAACACCATGGAGAAAGATAAAGAGGCAGAAGCACTCAAACTAGGGGAAACTACATTCAGACAGAAGGATCATGGACGAACTCTAGACTAAGTAGCAACTGATTTAGGGATTAGAAGATAGCTAAGATGGGACATACATTGGAAAGAGAAAGGTGTTTCATGCACAGATGACTATATAACAAAAGAGTAAGTCCGGAAAGCAACTGAGAATCTAAAAAACAGAGCAACAATATGGTTTGTTTGATTATAGGATTTATAAGGAAAAGAAGTGGGAAATAGTGTTTAAAAGGTTATTTGAGAGCAGATTCTACTGTTCTGGAAGATTCTGAGTCTCAATTTTATTCTAAGGGCAATGATAACTAATCAAAGTTTTTGATTAGGAGACCAACATGATAACATAGCTGTGTCTCTGGAACAGTCATTTAGCAACAGCAAAAAGGGGACACAATTTTGAATTGTTGCCCAGAGTACAATAAGAAGAAGCAACACATAGAAAAAGAGAAGTGATAGATTATGCTCTAAAATATGTTTCTAATTTCCAATTGTGGCAGAGACTACCAGCTGTCCCCTAATATCCATTTTCCTTTTCCTTTAAAATAGAACCCTGACTTTAGCTGGGCATATAGTTACCAGAATAAAGACTGTATTTCCCAGTGTCCCTGGCAACTGAGCTGATGTGAAGATGTGACTAAGTTCTGGCTAAAAGGATGTAGGCGGAACGGTACATGCCACTTCTGAGAATTATTATTAAAGAGAGGAATACACCTTTTTCTTTCCCTTTCTTCCTCCTTGCTGGCTAGAATATGGGCATGATGGCTGTGGCTTGAGGATACAGGCCAAACACGTCAGAGCAGCAGGAGAGAAAGAGCTGTGTGTGTGTTCCTGATACTCTCAAGCACCATGCCTACCTCTGGATTTTTAGGAGAAAGAGAAATAATTTTCTGTCTTTCTTTAAGCCAATGTTATTTTGTATTTATTTTTATCTCTCAGAGCCAAAATTAATCCCAACTTTTAAAAAATATTATAGACATTTAAAAATTTTTTTTGTTGTTTTTGAGAACATACACAGCAGAACATACACTAATTCAACAACTTCTATATTGTACAATTCAGTGACAATGATTACATTCTTTGAGTTGTGCAATCATTCTCACCCTCCTTTCCCCAGTTTTCCTCCACCATTAATATAAACTACTGGCCCTGATTTTCCTATCTAGTCTTTCGAGTTGCTGCTGTCAGCCTGATCCCATATAGATAGATCTTAAAAGAGCACAACGCTCAAGGCAGATAGTCTTTATTAGTTAAGCTAAACTACTGTTTAAAGACTTCATGGGATATTTTTGGTTTAAGGTTTAAAGATCATCACAGGACAATAATTTCAGGGGTTTATCCAGCCGGAATGTCCAGAGTCCATGAGAATTTGAAATTCTGTTCTGCATTTCCTCCTTTTAATCCGGATTCTTCTATGTAATCTTTCATCAAAATGTTTGGTAATGGTAGCTAGCTGGGCACCATCCAGTTCTTCCGGACTCATGGCAAAGGAAGCAGTTGTTCATGGAGGCAATTAGCCACACATTCCATATCCTCCTTCTATTCCTGACTCTCCTTCTTCCTCTACTGCTCCAGAGATCAACTGTTGTGTCTTGGATGGCCACTTGCAAGCTTTTAAGATCCCAGACACAATGCAACAAACTAGGAGCTGGAAGAGAGGCACTAAACCCATCATTAGGCTAATAACTGGGATATCCCACAAAACCATGACCCTAAACCTCCAAACCAAGGAATCAAATCCCATGAGGTGCTGGGCTGTACATAAATAGCCTCAGCAGTTTTTTTTTTCCCCCAGTTGTTATATCTATCATGCAACTTTTGCCAATTCAACTTTTTACAAGTGTACAACTTACTGACATCAATTATATTAATCAGCTGTGCAACCCTACCCTTAATCAATGTATATTTCATCACTGTAAACCCATTCTCAATACTTCATAAGTAATAACCCCCCCTTCTTTCCCTCTTCCTCCTGGCCTTGGTAACCACTAAGAAACTTTGGTTTCTAGTCATTTGCCTATTCTTGTCTTTTTATATATATGAGGTCATACATTTTTAATCAGCATAGTCCCACTGAATTAAAATAATTGGATAGGTAGTCAGGAAGCAAACAAGCTGACTTCACCTAGAGAACAAAGGCTTATGTACAACAATGGTATGGGAGACTCAACACCTCATAGCACTGAAATTTTTTATCTGCAGAGGTAAAAAG
The DNA here is from genome assembly GCF_024166365.1 of Elephas maximus indicus. Taxonomy (NCBI): domain Eukaryota; kingdom Metazoa; phylum Chordata; class Mammalia; order Proboscidea; family Elephantidae; genus Elephas; species Elephas maximus. Next base: position 62,293,805 of record NC_064835.1, read on the forward strand.
TCTATATATGAATTTTTGGCAGTGAGATTAATTTGTGTACTACATTCGCAAAGATCTCCAAAAACATCTCAAAGGGTTTTTAAAATGTCAATTTTACCCGCCAATGTATACTAAAAATTGCAGCTAAAACTATTCTAACTATTTGACATATAAGCAAGATAGAGAGGGTTGAAGACAGCAAAAAGAGGCCAGAGAATATATTTGTTTATACTCTGAAGGAATAATCTCATTTGAAAGGACCAGAAGAAAATAACACGCATTCAATTTTGTTCAGCTACCTGCACTGCCTTTCTCTTCAGGCGGGGTAGTCAGTTTTTTGTCTGCGAGGTCCTCATCCCCAGTGATGGACACTTGAACTGGGACATCATTTGATCACACAGAGACGGAAAAGATAATAAACACAATAGACAAGTGAGAAAACAAAAACAAAAATAACTATACATTAGGAAAAAAGCACCTCCTAGACTCTACTATGTAAAGGTTGTGACAGTTAATGGTAGGCTTATAAGTGAATTGGAAAGCTTTCCATATTTTTTTGTGTACAGTAACAATTTAAATAACACTTTAAGTAAAATCTGTTTTTTGATGGTATGGTGCAACAGTTAAAAAAAAAAAAGTCTAGATCAGGTATCTTTTTTCAAAGTAGATTAAATAATCCTTTCAAATTCTTAAGCCTATTCAAAGATTTTATAACTTTTTAGAATCAATTTTAGTATTTCATATAATCTTAGAAAAGCACCTATATCATCAAGATTTTATATGCAGCATTCTTACACAATCTGTAAAAATCTCCTGTAGTTACAACCTTTAAAACTATTCTAATACTTCTTATTTCTCTTTTCTTTCTTTTTTTTGGTCATACCTGCTAGCCATTTGTTTATTTTATTGGTCTTTTAAAATCAGCTCTTTTTTATCCTACAGAAAAACTGAAGTGCAAAATAACACGTGTTGTTAATACATTAAAAACCACCAACACAACAACCAGAGTAGAAGTCATCAGTTAATAAAGGTTACATTTTGCAATACGTTGACAAGAGAATCGTTTCCTATTTCTAGGCACGAGTATTTTTAACAAAGAAATCAGAAAGAGTACTAACAACATCAAAGAACCAGCTAGGGTTTATTTATCCCACTACCGTTTTTCCTTTTAAATTCATTATTTTTTTTATTTTATTACTTCAAACCTTCTAGTCTCTTCGATCTAATTGTTTTCTGAAATGTTTAGGTCATTTCAAAAAAAGTTTTTAATGTTAATAAAATATTTCAGGCATACTAAATTAACTTACTGAACACCAATGTATCTACCACAGAGATTAAGAAATAAAATGCTACAGATAAAATCATTTTCTGTGCAAGCCTCAGTGGTGCCCTTCTTTTTCTTCTCAGCAGTAACCATTATTCTGAATTTAGAGTTTATGAATTCCAAGGATGTATTAAAATTTTTTACTACATAAAACATAGTATAAACTCATCTACAATGTACTGTTTTGCATGTCTTCAACTTTTATATGAAGGGTATGATAACCTATATACCTTCAAATAACATGCCTTTTTTCACTCAACATTATGATTTTGGGATTTACTGACATTAATACACATAGCTCTGATTAACTGATTTTCAATGTTATATAGCACTCTATTGTAGGAACATATCAATTCACCTGCCGATCAACTTTAGGTCATTTCCAAATTTTTTTACATTAAAAAGTGCTGCAACGAACATTAATTACTGTAAATTTTCTTTGTATGTTGTGTGAGATGCAAATATGATCTCAGGCTGTGACTTATCTTTCTGTTTATGATGTCTTTTGATATGCAAAAATTTTTCATTTTAATAATGTCCATTTATTTATGTTTTCCCTTTATTGTCTGTGCTCTGTATATCTTGTTTAGGAATTCTTTCATAAGCAGAGTCATTTAAATTCTAAAAGTTTAAAGTTTTTGTCTTCGCATTTCGTATTTAATATACCTGGAATACATTTTTGTTTAGTGTGTGGTGGGGACTGATCTGATTTTATCTTTTTCCTACATACATAATCAGTGATTCAAACACTACTGAACAGTTCATCCTTTCTCCATGAATTGTTATACCACCTCTGTCATATATTAAGTTTCCACACATACAGGTGGATTTCTGGGTCACTATTCTGTTCCATTTCTTTTTTCCTGTTCATTCCTATACAAATAAGCATAAATAAGCTACCTATATAATAAGTCTTGATATTTGGTATGGAAAGTCCCCTTACCATAATCTTTAAATTTACTTTTTGATTTTCCACAAAAATTTTAGAACAGCATGTCAAATTCCATTAAAGATGTTGCTGGAATTTTGGGAAGCACATTGAATTTAGAGATCTGGTAAGAACTGAGGTCTTTATTATTAGAATTTTGCAACTCTTGAGTTATTTAGGACTTCCTTAATATATGCCAATAAAGTTGTATAATTTTCTATACAACCGTTTGTATACCCTTTGTTAGATTCATTTCCTTTTAAAATATCTATCTACATATATATGTTTGTACCCATCCCTCCATCTCTTTTCATAGATCTACAATCCATTTGGAATTTAATTTTGTGGATAGTGGGAGCTGGTGGTAGTGGGGGGTCAATTTTCTTTTTCCCCACATGAATAATCAACTTACCTAGTACACTTCACTGAAAATATCCTCTCCCTACTGTATTTATAGTCATCATAAAACATAAGAATTTATCTTTATCATAATCAAGTATCCATATACGTGTGAATCTGTTTTGGACTCTATTCTGTTCTATCAGTTTTTAATCCCTGTGCCTGTATCACACCGTCTTAATTACTACAGATTTATAGTAAATTTTGATATCTGGTCATGTAAATCCTCTAGATTTGTTCTTCAAGATTGCCTTGGCTATTCTCGGCATTCTGCATTTCCTTATCAATTTCAGAATAAGCTTGCTAACTTGTGGAAAAATAAACTTGCTGGGATTTTGAACGGATCCATCTTGCGTTTAGACATTTGTATTTAGGGATTTAACTTTACCTCTAAATATCAGTTTAGCTATCTTCTGTAAGTTTTGATGTAAGGTTTTCATTATTATTTAGTTCTAAATATACTATGATTTCCTCTTTAACTTCTTACTTAGAAATACATTTTTGAATTTTCAAATATATAGAGGAGTCCCTGCATGGTGCAAACACAGTTAACGTGCTTGGCTGCTAACTGGAAAGTTGAAGGTTCAAGTTCGCCCAGAGGTTCCTCCAAAGAAAGACCTAGCAATCTATTTAAAAAAAAAAAAAAATCATCCATTGAAAATCCTATGCAGCAGTTATACTCTGACACACATAAGGTACCCCTGAGTTGACCTGATAGCCACTGGTGTGTTTGTGTATGGTATTAAGTTCCTAAGACTGTTGTAATATTACCACAAACTTGGTGGCTTAAAACAACAGAAGTTTATCCTCTCAACGGTTGTAGAGGCTACAGGCTCAAAAATCAAGGTGTTGGCAGGGCTGCATTCCCTCTGAAAGCTCTTCTTGCTTCTGATGGGCCCTGGCATTCCTTGGCTTGTGGCAGCATCACTCTAATCTCTGCCTTGGCCTTTTAATGGCCTTCTCTGTGTTTCTCTATATGCACTCTCTTCTTCTTACATAAGGAGCTGTCATTGGATTTAGGACCCACCCTGAATCCAGGATGATTTCATCTTAAGATCCATAACTAATTGTAAGTACAAAAACTCTATTTCCAAATAAGGTCACATTCCGAGGTTCCAGATGAACAGAGATTTTTGGTGACACCATTCAGCTCATTACAGATGGGTTTTTGCTTTGTCACTCCATATTTTTATTTTTTAGTTTGAATTTAGCTACATTGTGGCCAGGGAAGCTGGTCTGCATGAGCATCAATTGTTTGAAACCCTTTAAGACTTTGTCTTTGAGTTAACAATTTCATCAATTTTTCTGTTTTATGTGTTCTTTAAAATTATGCAAAGATCTCCATTATAAGTCAAAGTTGTGAATTCTGTTGTCCAAATCCTAATTTTTATTTCCTAATCTGTTTCTGATAGATACGTACTGTGGAATTTATTCACACAATCCTATTATTTTTCCTACAGATAAATTCCAGGGTATGCATATAATCCTTAGTTTTACCTTCTTGGTGCGTTGATTCCTTTGAACCGTTTTATCTATATTAAAGGTTTCCAGCCTTGATTTTTATATTGTCTGATGTTAATATTGATCACTAGGTTTTCTTTGGTTGGTATTTGACAAATATATCTTTTCCCATCTCTGTTTACTGCTTTTGAGGGAAGGACAATATAAATTGTAATTTAATCAAAGTAACAGATAGACAGATTTACTCCATATTTTTACACAAATAATGCACGCCTTTGATATTTGTTTGCCAACCGCTCCCTGTGTGTCATCTGCATATTGCAGGTGGTTAATGAGTTTTCCTCCAATCCTGACGGTTCATTCTTCTTCATACAGTCCAGCTTCTTGAATTATTTGTTCAGCATGCAGATTCAGTAAGTATGATAAAGGATACAAACCTTATGCATGCCTTTTCCAATTATAAGCCACACAGCATCCCCTTGTTCTGTTCAAGCAACTGCCTCTTGATCCATGTAAAAGTTCCACATGAGCAAAATTAAGTGTTCTGGAATTCCCATTCTTCAAAATGTTATCCATAATTTGTTATGATCCACATAGTCAAATGACTTTGCACAGTCAATAAAACACAGGTAATCATCTTTTTTGGACTTTTCTGCTCTCACCTAATATCCATCTGACATGAGCAACACTATCCCTTGTTCCACATCCTGTTCTGAATCTGGCTTGAACTTCTGGCAGTTCCCTCATGAGGTATGGCTGCAGCTGTTTTTGAATTATCTTCAGAATTTTGCTAGCATGTGATATTGGTGTTACTGTTAGATAATTTCCCTGTTCTGTTTGATTACCTTTCTCTGGAATGGGCATGAATATGGATCTCTTCCCGGAAGGTTTGAGAGTTGTGGGACTGGGGCAAACAGGAGCATGCACATCCCGTCTGCATGGGGCAGCCGTGCCTCAGCTGTAGCTGACTACTACCATGCAGGAATGTGAGCTGACTGTTCAAGGGAAACTGATGTCTTACTTGCAAATGTGAAAAAGATTAAAATTTTTAAATACTTCAAGTGAGCCACATATCTCCCTGCAGAATCCAGTCTGTGAGATGTTAGTTTGCAACATCTGAGAGAGAGAAATTCATGAGGCAATTTTAATCAAGATTTATATGGATTTTAGTCTCTAAAACATACTCAGTTATTTCATTTCGAAAGTCTCATTATCGTATTTTATTTCTCTTGGTGAAAATAAAGTTTACAGTTTTCAAATATCTCTGAGGCATTTCAAAGGACTTTTATCTTCTTGTATATAGGAGACAAGTTTATATTACAAAGCAGAAAAAAGAGGAAGACTAGACCATATTCTAGTTTTGGATGAGCAGGAAAAAGCAAAAACAAAAAACACTCTACAAAATACCCAAAGTCAATCCAGTTAGTTACCTGCAGTGTCTTTCTGAAAGGGTCTTTCCCCCCCTGACCAGGACGGCTTCGTCACTGCCCTCTTACTGTAGATCCCCTCTTTATGTTTAATGCTAACAGTGTCTGAGAGGTTATCATCCCTTGTGCCGAGCACCTGAGCTGGGAAGTCTGGAGCAATGGCATCATTGGATCCTACAGAGAAAGGGGAAAAATACAAATTAACACATACACAGACAGGGAGTTCAAGAAAGACTTTTTTTTTTTTAATTTTTTAAATTGCCTCTTAAACCACTTCTATAAAAAAGACACTATGGAGTTTTGTCGGGTGATCAGAAAAAGATGGCTGTAAAAATGAAGCCATATGACGTGTAAAATACATTGCAACAATACAACGTGAGGCAGCAAATGACATAAGAGAAGGTGCATAAGGTGGAACATCAGTTAAGGGAGACCATTTCTGGCTCCGCAAGATTTTTAGAGGAAGGAGAAAATGGATTGTACCTTGGAAAATAATGAGGCTTTTTGATGAAGGGAGAGGGAGGAAGAGGAAGGAAGAAAGGCGTTTTAGGCAGAGGTCACAGCATGAGCAGAGACAGGCAGGAAAATAAAAATTAGAGGAAGAGCAGATACTTCTGTGGCCACGCTAAGTTACAGAATACATGAAGGAGAGTGGTGGGAGTATTAAAAAAAACAACATTTTGTGACAGAACTCAGCAGGACGTGGAATTTCAAGTCAACAGTGTAACACCATTTAAGATCTTTAAATAAAGGGATATTATAATCAGCTATGTTTTTGAAAGATTAATCTGCCAACAATACAAAAGACAAAACATCGGAAGAAAAACTGTGATAAAAAATAAAGGATTTTAATGCATATAATTTTCTTTTAAAATATATTTCAATATTCCCATATCCAGCGAAAGGAGATGGTTATCTGTTTTCCATGCCATGTCTAAGAGGCAAAAGAACATCTCTGGGTATATAAGGGTTTGTAGTAACTATAGAATTACCTTCTACAAAATGGTTTTTCTTTCTAATCCGGGATGTTGTACTTCATGTATTTCCTCAGTTCCTCATATATGAATGGTAATAAGAGGTTATTGAGTACCAGTCTCATTAATACAGTGCAAACACAAATAAGCTATGATGGGTTTTTCAGGACAGATTTCAGAAACCCTGGTGGCACAGTGGTTAAGATCTATGGTTGCTAACCAAGAGATCAGCAGTTTGAATCCACCAGGCACTCCTCAGAAACTCTATGGGGCAGTTCTACTCTGTCCTACAGAGTTGCTATGAGTCAGAATTGACCTGATGGCAATGGGTTTAGTTCTGTGTTTTGTTTTTGTTTTGGAGTAGGCCTTCTAGGCCAAACCTACAGATTACTATTGGGCTCTTCTCAGTTTCTCCTGCTTGCCTTACACCTCTCTGGCAAATCCTTGGTATCCTTTGTTCTATCAAATCTCTCAATGCTGGAGTTCCTCAAGGAGTCAGAACTGGACTCTCTTTGCTCCCTAGGTTAGCTCATTGATTACCAGGGTTTGGAACACTATACACTGATAACCTTAGACCTTTCTTCTGAGCTTCAGGATCTAGCATTCAGGGACACAGCTAGCCTTTACAGCACTTTTGGGGAAATTAGAAAAAGATGTCACTTCTTCAGGTAAAAAAAAAAATTTAATTACTGTATATTATTGTACAGTACAAGAAACAGTACACGGTGGCCCTTCTCCCTTTGAACATTCCTAGATGCCAGAGAGTACACACCAGCAGCAGCACGCATACTCTGCACCACCATCCCTTGTCCTCCAAGAGAGGTGACTATGTCAGGTTCAGAAGGGAACGATAATTAGGTCTCTGAGAGCATTCAGCAGGTGAGCAAGAGAATTAACATCAGTGGAATTGAGAGTGCAGTTGAAAGACAGTGCAGCCCCACGCATGTGTGTGCACCAATGAGCACACGTGTGCTTATTTTCCTGCGTTTGTGCACAACTGTAGTACATGCAAGTGTGGATTTATGTTTGGGGCTAGATGAGAATTTGCTTTACTGTTCCAGAACACCTGGAACCTCCAGGCTTACCTGTTTACAGTTTATGATGTAAACAGTGCCACTTTATAGATGGTGTCCTTGTATACAACCCCAGTATTTGTAAACTGGCTCTGCTTACGTTCAATTGTAGATTTAACATCTCTACTTAGATGTGCTCTTTCTTAGACCTCTCCATTTCAGTAAATGACACCTCTATTTACCCACTTCCTTACTCTAAAAAACTAGAAATCATTCTTTTTACCTCTTTCTCCTTTACTCCTCACATTTTATTTACCACCAATTCCAGGAGGAACTATTTCCTAAAAGTAAGTTAACTGTGTCCACTTCTGTCCATCTCTATTGTCATTACTGTTTGATATCCTTTCTTTCACTAAAGCAGAGATACATTTTAAATAGAAGTTAGGGTCTAATACCTACATGTAAGATGAAAAAACATGCAGAGTCAAAAATCACCCTTGAAAGTTCCCTAGGAAAGCACCATGTTAAAATTGACATGTTTGCTCAATTAACCCCACAGAGTCCACTTTTTCCTCCAGGCTTGCAACATATCACTATGCCTGCATCTGAGTACCTGGTACCAGCTGACTACAGGCTACGTTGTATCAAAAAGACACTTCTTTAAACTCTAAAATCATGCACAGGGAAGCAAGATAACATGCTTATACTACAAAAGGCCAATGAAAACAGCAATGAACTGTTAGAAGGGAGGTTCCCCACCTCCCGTTTCAAAACTCCCTCAGGGTCATATACTTACAGAGGTAGAGTGCACAAAACACACTTTAAAATTCTCTCTTTTGTTAAATAAACTTGATTAAGTTAAAGGTAGTATAAGAATGCAAATGTATGCTAAAATTATTTATCACACTAAATACATTTTATTGTATTCTAGCCATCTGACTTAATTGCTTATGCGATCTTAGTTTCCTATGCTTCTTTCTCTTATTTTATGTTATTTTACTAATTTTATTTTCTTAAGAGTAATTGGTCAGCCATAAAGAGAAATCAAGTCCTGATGGATGCCACAACATGGATGAACCTTGAAAACTTCATGTTGAGCAAAATAAGTCAGCTGCAAAAGGACAAACGTTATATGATCTGACTTATATGAAAAGAGCAAATATACAGAAACCAAAAATTATCACTGGTTACCAGCGGTAGGAGGAAGGGGAAAAGTGGAGTCTTTGCTTAGGGAAATTGAGTTTATGTCAGTGGTGGTGGAATAATTTCAAGAACGATAGCGTGAACGGTTGTACACCTTAAAGAATGTAATCCACGTCACTGAATTACACGTGTATAAATTGTTGAACTGGCGTAAGTTTTGTTGCAGATATTTTCAGCACACACACACAAAACAGTAATTTAAAAGGTACTTAGTTTCAAAATTCTATTAGAGTTTTATAAAAACCTCTTTAACCTATATTTCTCTGATCATTAAGTCATGAATAAAATGATACTTTAGTCTCCTTCACTAAAGGAAGAAAAATACAATTAAATTGTTTTTTCTTTTCATGCCTTTCATTCCAAAACTTTGGGCATTATTTTTCTCACTTTGTAACTAAGTTTTCTAACTATTTAGACTAATGGCTACGTTAAACTGCCAGTCACTTTTGGAACTGCTTCATTTCTCATTCTGGAATTCTTCATTTTGATCCATCTCTTAGTAAGCTGGTTAAGTCTTTAAGTAAATTTTTAAAGAAGGTACCAGGATAAATACATTTTTTAGCTCCTAAATATTTGTGAGAATGCCTTTTTATTGCCGTATCACACAAATATGCACTTGGGTCAACAAATCCTTGAATTACATATTTTTCCTATTAAATACAGAATTTGTTCCATTTATGTCTGACATTTAGTATTTTAACGGGCACTTGATACTAGGATGAATTATCTTTTATGTCACTCTCTTTGTACTGTTGTTGGTTGCTGCTCAGTCGATTTCAACTCTTGGCAACTCCATGTATGCGGAGCAGATGTGCTCGTGCTCAGCGGGGATTTCAAGGCTGTGAGGTTTCAGAAGCAGAGCGCCAGGCCTCAGGGTAGGTTCCCACGCCAGCCTGTTAGAGCACTTAACCATTTCTGCCACCCAAGGACTCTGACATTTAGTATTTTAAAGAAATTCCGATCAGACTAGACTAACCCCCGTTATTTTTCTTTTTAACTGTTTGTTTATAGGACTTTCTTTCTTTTAACTTGTAATTTTTTTTTTTTTTTTTTAGCATGTGTCTCTGTCTTTTTCCTGATTTTTGCCTGGACTGTGCTGAGAATGTTCAATCTACATGAAAAAAAAAAAAAAAAAAACAGTTGCTGGAGTCATGGCGAACCCATGCATGTTAGAGTAAGATTAACAATGGATGATTTTTTAGAAATAGATCACCACGTCTTTCCTCTGAGGCTCCTCAATCTACATACTATACTCTTTTCTCCAGGAGAGGAACGTTTTCCTCAATTACACCTTTGAATATTAGTTGTATTCATATTCTTCTGCTTTCTTCCTCAGCTACAGCTATAATTCTTGGTTTGGTTTTGTTAGCTGTGTTTCTTATGTTTCTCATTTTCATTTTGGTTTTCTCTTCCCTCTGTATTCTTGGAGACTTTTTCACATTTGTCTTTTTGTTGTCGCGTTATAAGCGTTCTTTAGGTATGTTGGATATTGGTTGGTCCCTTATTGGATGTACAACTTACAAATATTTTCCTCTCATTCTGAGTTGTCTTTTCACTTTCTTGATACCATCCTTTGACACAAAAAAGTTTTAAAATTTGATGAAGTCCTATTTATTTTTCCTTTGTTGCCTGTGCTTTTGGTATCATCTAAGAAATCACTGCCTAATCCAAGGACGTTAAAAAAATATATATATACCTATGTCTTTTTTCTAAGAGTTTAATAGTTTTAATTGTTACATTTAGGTCTTCGGTACATTTTGAATTTTGATTTTCATACATGGTGTGAGTTAGGAGTCCAACTTCATTCCTGTGCATGTGGACATCCAGTTGTCCCAGCACTGTTTGCTGAAAACACTATTCTGTCCCCCACTGAATGGTCTTGACAATCTTGCTAAAGATCAATTCACTACAGACGTAAGGGCTTATTTCGGGACTCTCAATTCTGTACCGTTCTTCTGACAGAAGAACAATATCTTGATATCTGCAGCTCTGTAGTAAGTTTTAAAACTGAAAAGTCAGAGTCCTCCAGCTATGTTTTTTTAAAAATTGTTCGGGGTATTTGGTGGTCTCTTGCATTTCCATGAGAATTTTGGGATCAGCTTGTACATTTCTACAAAATAGGCAGTTGGAATTTTGATAGAAATGGAATTGAATCTGTAGATCAACTGGGGAGTATTCTCATATTAACAATAATAAGATTTCCAATCCATGAACACAGGATATCTTTCCATTTATTCAGGTCCTGCTTTAATTTCTTTCAACAATGTTTTCTAGCTTTCAGTGTACGAGTTTTGCGCTTCTTTTGTTAAATTTATTCCCAAGTAGTTTATTTTCTTTGCTGCTATTGTACCTAGAACTGTTTTCTTAATTTCACTTTAGAATTATTCATTGTGGTATAGAGAAACATATCTGATTTTTTAATACTAATCTTGTACCCTCTAGCCCTGCGCCATTCATTTAGTGGCTCTACAGGTTTTTTCTTGGGGAAGGGGAGGGAGTTCGTTTTTGTATGTGGGTTTCTTAGAGTTTTCTATACAGAAGATACTGTCATCAGCAAACACAGATAACTTTACTCCTTTCCACTCTGGGTGCCTTTCTTCCCCCTTCCCATTTTCTTTCCTAACTGTGCTGCATAGGACCTCCAGTACAATGCTGAAATGTTGAATAAAAGCAGTGAGAACAAATGAATCTTATTACTGATGTTAGAGAAAAAGCTTTTAGGTTTTCTCCATTAAGTATGAAGTAAGCTGGGAGTGAGGAATCTCCCTTCTACTTACTAGGCTGAGGAATGCCCCTTCTATTCCTAGCTCCTTGAGTGTTTTTGTCATGAAGCGGTGTGAGATTTAGTTTAATATGTACCAACCTTGTACTCTCAGGGTAAATACCACTTGGACATGGTATATAATCCTTTTCATATGCTGCTGTATTCCGTTTGCTAGTGTCTTATTGAGGACTTTTACATCTATATTCATGAGGAAGATTGTAGTTTTCTTGTGGTATCTTGTTGGGTTTTGGTATAATCGTTAATACTGGCCTCATAGAATGAGTTAGGAAGTATTCAATTGGTATTAAAACTTCTTTGAATATTTGGTAGAATTCCCCAGTGAAGTCATCTGGGTTTGAGGTTTCCATTGTGAGTAGTTTTTTGATTACTAATTCAATGTCTTCATTTGTTATAAGTCTATTCAGATTTTCCATTTCTTCCAGAGTTAGTTTTGACAGTTTATGTGTCTTTCTAGGAATTTGTTCTAGATGTCATCTATGTTATCTAATTTGTTGACACATAATTGCTTACAGTATTTCCTTATATTCTTTTATTTCTTAAGGTTTGTGGTGATGTCCCTTCTTTTTTTATTTTAGTAATTTCGGTCTTCTCTTATTTTTTCTTTTTGAGTGTAGCTAAACCGAAAAAAAAAACCATAAAAACCCACTGCCATTAAGTCTACTCCCACCCACAGTAACCCTGCAGGGCACAGTAGAACTGCCCCATGAGGTTTCCAAGGCTGTAAATCTTTATGGAAACAGATTGCCACATCTTTCTCCTGCAGAGTGGCTGGTGGGTTCAAACCACAGACCTTTTGGTCAGCAGTCAAGTGCTTAACCACTGACCCACCAGGGCTCCCTGAGTCTAGCTAAAGGTTTGTCAATTTTATGGATTTTTTCCAAGAACCAACTTTTGGTTTCACTGATTTTTTTCTCAAATGTTTTCTATCCTCTATTTCATTAATTTCCTAATTATTTGCTTCCTTCTAGCTTTCAGTTTAGTTTGCCCTTCCTTTAGAACTGCCCCATATGGTTTCCAACCAGTGGCTGGTAGATTTGAACCGTTGACCTTTTTTTGGTTAGCAGCTGAAGCTCGCCACAACTCTCAACTGCTGCACCACCAGGGCTTAATTCATATAAGAAAAAAATACACGGTAATGCGAAAATACATTTATATTGTTTTTTTTATCTTTACCTTTACTGGTGTTTTTTAAATTTTTTCAAGGCTATTGCTAAGCTGGGGTATGGAGGATGGTACGAGGGAAAGTTAAAATGCCACAAAGCTCATTTTTCTCACCAAAATTCAGCTTGTTTTTCTTGAATAAATGCCCTCTGGGTTGCTGCAAGACTTTGGTTAATTTCCAGAGCTTTGAAAAGTTGATTCTGACAATTTTTCCCAGTATTGTTATTGCTTTTATGGACGGGTAAATTTTTGAAGGTCTTCACCATTTTTGCTGATATAATCCAACCCCCCCTTTAGAAAAAAAATCTCAGCTAGTTCTCCTCCTATAGCTTTTGCTTCTGCTGACAGTGATTTATTAATATAAAAAATATTCCAGTCCCTACAATGAGCATCAGTGTATAGTTTTTTTTTTTTTTTTTTAAAAGGCATGATACTTACCTTCACAGGGCTTACAGTCCAATTAAGTGGGTTCTTGTATACTACTTAAGAATGTTAATGTGCCTATTAATACCTAAGATCTATCTCTTTGGGAGGCTATTTCCTTCACCTGGTCTATATATTATTATTTTATGAAAAAACTTTCATTCAAGAATCCTGTACCCAGCAAAATTGTCCTTTGAAAATGACATTGAAATTTGGACACTGCAAATAATCAAAAGCTGAGGGAATTCACTGCCACCAGACCTTCCCTAAAAGAAACATAAAAAGGAGTCTTCAGTTTGAAAGGTGAGGATACCAGACAGTAACTGTATGAAGAAATCAAGACCTTCAATAATGTGATTTCAAGGGCAAATATAAAGGTATTTTAAAAGGATTAAAAAAAAAAATTTTTTTTTTTTTTTTTTATACTGTGAGCAAGTGGGATTTATCCAGGAATGGAAGGGGAGCTTAACGTAAAAAAAATCTTGTCAGTTGTCACTGAGTCAGTTCTGACTCATGGAAACCCCATGTGAATGAAGGAAAAAAAAATCACATGATCATTTCGACTGACACAGAAAATGCATTTGATAAAATCCAACACCTTTACATGATAAGTATACTCAACAAACTAGGAATACAAGGGAAATGACCATGTGATTTTTAAAACTATGCTGCTGGATTCAGCTGGCCAGTATTTTTTGAATATTTTTGCATCTATACTCATAAAGGATGTTCATTGGTTTTCTTTTCTCATGGTGTCTTTGTCTGGCTTTGGTATCATGGTAATGCTAGCTTCATAGACTCTTTCAGCCAAATTTTTCTCAAAATGCTGCCTCAAAAAGTATTGGGACACTTGACCAGATTTCTATTGGTACATACATACATCCTGTCTTCTGAACTAGGAGCTGAGAATGAGAGAGGAATTGAAGATTTCCTACCTACAATCAATTGAGTGAGCTTGTTTTATTTCTGTTAGCCGACAGCCGTGTTTTAAAAAATCATAGCCTTCCAGGTAGTGAAAATTTATCCCAGTTTCTGTTTATAGGCTTAACAATCAATCCTAACATGTGGTGATATGAGCATTTTTGTGGTTCCCCACTGCCCCAGTGGCAACATACTGTGGAACTGCTGCTGTTGGTTAGCTGCTGTAGAGTTGACTGGACTCATGGCAACCTTATGTATACGTTGCAGACCAATTCGTTGCCCGGTCCTGCACCATCTTCATGATCCTTCCTATGTGTGAGTCCACTGTTGTGGCTATTGTATCAATCCATCTCACTGGGTTTTCCCTCATTTTCACTGACTCTCTACCAATCATGATGGCTTTTTATAGCCATTGGTCTTTCTTGATGACATGTCTAAAGTAAGTGAGCTGAAGTCTCAACATCCTTCTTCTAAGGGGCACTCTGGTTGTATTTCTTCTAAGACTGATTTGTTCATTCTTCTGGCCGTCTACAGTTTATAAAATATTCTTTGCTAATACCTCAGTTCGAATGCTTCAATTCTCCTTTTGTCTTCCTTTTCTGTTGTCCAGCTTTCGCATTCATACGAGGCCAATGAAAGAAAATACCAGGTCTTAGGCCGGGTGCATCTTAGTTATCAAAGTGACAACTTTGCTTTTTAAAAATTTAAAGAGGTCTTTTGCAGATTCGTCCAGTACAATACGTCATCTGATTTCTTGATTGCTGTTCCATGGGCACTGACTGCTGATCCATTAAAGTGAAATCACAGACAACTTCGATTTCTTCTTCATTTATCCTGATGTTGTTTATCAGTCCGGTTTTGAGGATCTTTGTTTTCTTCATGTTCACGTGTAATTCATATGAAAGACTATAGTCTTTTTTTAATTTAAATTTTAAGAAATATTTATATATATATACAATTTTATATATATATCTAAAATTGTGTGTGTGTGTGTGTATATATATATATATATATATACAACAAGCATATATATATATATAAAACACAACACTTGCCAACTCTCTGAAGACTGTGGTCTTTGACCTTCATCAGTAAGTGTTTCAAGTCATCTTCATTTTCAGCAAAACGTTGTGTCATCCGCATACTACAGGTTGTTAATGAGTCTTCCTCCAACCCTAATGCTGTGTTCTGCATATACTTCATCTTCCTGGATTATCTGTTCAGCCTACAGATTGGATAAGTAAGGTATAAGGATACAACCCTGCCCATACCTTTTCAAATTTTAAACCACACATTATCCTCTTGTTCTGACTGCCTCTTGATCTACCTCCAGGTTCTGCATAGCACAATTAAGAGTTCTGGAATTCCCATTCTTTGTAATGGTATCATTAATTTGTTATGATTCACATTGTCAAATGCCTTTGTGTAGTCAATAAAGCACAAGTAATTATCTTTCTGCTATTTTCTGCTTTCAGTCATGATCCACCTGACAACAGCAATGATATCTCTTGTTCTATGTTCACCTCTGAACCTGGCTTGAATTTCTGGCAGGTTCCTGTCAATGTACAAAATTGATCTGAAATGGACTGAAAATGCAATCAAGATGTTTTGATAATTACTGGTGACTGGAATGCAAAAGTTGGAAACAAAGAAGGATCAGTAGTTAGAAAATACAACCTTGGTGATAGAAATGATGCTGGAGATTGAGTAATAGAATTATGCAAGACCAACAACTTATTCATCAACAACTTATTCAACTTTTTTCCAACAACACAAATCATGACTATACACATGGACCATGCTGGAATGGATCACACAGGCATCAAATCAACTACATCTGTGGAAAGAGATGATAGAGAAGAGCTCAATATTATCAGTCAAGACAAAGTCAGGGACTAACTGTGGAACAGACCAGTAATGGTTCATGTGCAGGTTCAAGCTGAAGCTGATGAAAATCACAGCAGGTCCACGAGAGCCAAAATATGACCTTGAATATATTCCACTTAAATTTAGAAAACATTTCAAGAAAAGATTTGACATACTAAACACTAATGACTGAAGACCAGAGGAGTTGTAGAAAGACATCAATGAAATCAATGAAAGTAAAAGACATCAATGAAAGTGAAAGGCCATTAAATAGACAGGAAAAAGGGAAACTACCAAAAAGGATGTCAGGAAAGACTCTGAAACTTGCTCTTAAGCACAAAGTAGCTAAAGCAAACAAAAGAAACAGTAAAGTACAAGAGCTGAACAGAAGATTCCAAAGGGTTTATCAAAAGGACAAGTAAAGCATTATGAGGAAATGTATAAAAATCTGAAGTTAGAAAACCAAAAGGTAAGAACCGTGATCATCGTTTCTCAAGGTTAAAGAACTGAAGAGAAATTTGAAGCCTCGAATTGCATTACTGAAAGATCCTGGGGCAAAAAACTGAATGATGCAGGAAGCATCAAAGCAGATATAAGAAATACATAGGGTCACTGTATCAAAAAAAACTGGTTGATGTTCAACTACTTCAGGAAACAGCATATGATCAAGAACCAATGGTACTGAGAGAAGAAGTTCAAGGCACACACACTTCAAGTGACTGGCAAAAAATAAAGGTTCAAGAGTTGGCAGAATACCAATTGAGATGCTTCAACAAACAGATGCAACATTGGAAATGCTTACTTGTGTAGGTCAAGAAATTTGGAAAACAGCTACCTAGCCAACCGACTGAAAAGATCCATATTTGTGCCCATTCTAGAGAAAGGTGACCCAACAGAATGCAGAAATTATTGAACAATATCATTAATATCACCAAGTAAAATTTTTATGAAGACCATTCAAAAGTGGCTACAGCAGTACATTGACAAAAGAACTGCCAGAAATTCAAGACAGATTCAGAAGAGGAGGTGGAAGAAGGGATATCATCGCTGAAGGCAAATGGATCTTAGCTGAAAGCAGAAAATGCCAGAAAGATGTTTACCTGTGTTTTATTGACTATGCAAAGGCATTCGACTGTGTGGATCATAACAAATTATGGGTCACATTACAAAGAATGGGAATTCCAGAATACTTAATGGCGTTCATGAGGAGCTTGTACGTAGACCAAGAGGCAGTCATTTGAACAGAACCAGGGGATACTGCATGGTTTAAAGTCAGGAAAAGTGTGTGTCACGGTTGTATCCTTTCATTGATTCAATCTGTATGCTGAGCAAATAATCTGAGAAGCTGGACTATATGAAGAAGAACGGGCCATCAGGATTGGAGGAAGATTCATTAACAACCTGTGATAGATGGATGGCACTACCTTGCTTGCTGAAAGTGAAGGGGACTTGAAATACTTACCGATGAGTGTCAAAGACTATAACTTCAGTATGGATTACACCTCAACTTAGAAAGAAAACAAAAATTCCCACGACTGGACCAATAAGCAACATCATGAAAAAAGGTGAAAAGATTGAAGTTGTCAAGGATTTCATTTTACTTGGATTCACAACTGACGCCCATGGAAGCAGTGGTCAAGAAATCAAACGATGTATTGTACTGGACAAATCTACTGCAAAAGACTTCTTTAAAGTATTAAAAAGCAAAATGTCACTTTAAAGACTAAGGTGCGCCTGACCCAAGCCATGGTGTTTTCAATCTCCTCATGTGCATGTAAAAGCTGGACAGTGAATAAGGAGGACCGAAGAATTGATGCCTCTGAATTATGGTATTGGCGAAAAATATCGAATATACTGTCGACTGCCAGAAGAATGAACAAATATGTCTTGGAAGAAGTACAGTCACAATGGTCCTTAGAAGCAAGGATGGCGAGACTACATCTCACATACTTTGGACATGTTATCAGGAGGGACTAGTCCTTGGAGAAGGACATCATGCTTGGTAGAGAGTCAGCAAAAAAGAGGAAGACCCTCAATGAGATAGATTGACATGACGGTTGCAACAACAGGCTTAAGCGTAACAATGACTGTGAGGATGGTGCAGGACCGGGCAGTGTTTCATTCCGCAGTATGTACGGTTGCTGTGAGTCAGAACTGACTCAACGGCACCTAACAACAACAAAACTGTTGCAAAGTTGGATTTTTGGCAACTACTGTAATAAAAAGCAATAAATGACGGTGGTTATGGCCAATCCTGTTTCAAGGTTTGAGAAGTTATACAGTACTCAACAGCTAGACATATATCTCATTCGTAAGTAATTGTGATTATTTAAGAACAAAATAAAATGTTTTCTTTTAAAAAAACAAAAGCCAGAAAGAAATACCTAATGGTTTTGTTTATTAAGTTGTTACATGAAAACGATAGGTAATAATATCCTAATAACATTAGCTGTTTGAAAAAACAATACACGTAAATACTTACTGTTTTGATCTAACAATAAACAAAACTATGAGTTTTTTTGTCGGGGGATCCTAGGGGTGCTAAAAAAAAAATCACTGAAACACTAAAGGCACACTGTGAGCTGAGAAGAATCAGAAACCTCTGTCCTGGATGGAGTTCACTAACCCAAACAATTGTCCATAAAATTTTATTCATCAAATACTTATTAAATTTCAAGTACACATAATCTATCTGATCAACTAACTCAAACTCATCCAAACTGGAGATTGTGGAATGAAAAGCGCCATACTTTGGTGATGGGAAATTCGGCATTGATTAAGGGTAATCATTGTACAATGTGATTACCGTATTTTATGCAAATAACGCACAGCCTCCCCTGCCATGAGGTTATTTTTGTAAGGGTGTGTCATGGAATGAAGTATGTCCCCCCAAAATATCCGTCAACTTAGCTGGGCCATGAGTTCCAGTACTGTGTGACTGTCCACCATTTTATGTGATTTCCCTGTGTGCGGTAAATCCTATCACTGTGATAAAATAAGATTGATTAGCAGCAATTATGTTGATGAGGTCTACAAGATTAGGCAGTGTCTTAAGCCAATCTCTTTGAGATAATAAAAGACAGAAAGGAGCAGAGAGAAGACAGGGGAACCTTATACCACCAAGAAAGCAGTGCCGGGAGCAGGGCACATCCTTTGGACCTAAGGTTCCTGCACTGAGATGCTCCCAGACCAAGGGAAGACTGATGACAAAGACCTTCCTTCAGAGCTGACAGAGAAAGACTTCCCGTGGAGCTGGTGCCTGAATTCAGACTTCTAGCCTACTGGACTGTGAGGGAATAAACTTCTCTTTGTTAAAGCCATCCACTTGTGGTATTTCTGTTACAGCAGCACTAGATGACTGAGATAGTGTGCTAATTTTTTTTTTTCACAACAACATGTAGAAGAGGATTGACATGGCGGTGCTTATGAGGGTGCCTCGTGGTGTGGGGGAGGGCAGGCTGGCAAACAAATGCAGAGGGCATGCATTATTTGAGTAAAAAGTACAGTAATGTGATTGATATCACAAAGGGGTTAACCGACACATATCCTGAACTGGCAAATGTTATGTTATATATATTTTTATAACAATTAAAAATAAGTTATTTAAAATAAGAAAAAAAAGAAGAGCTTCATATTTCATTAATAGGTTAAAATAACATCAAATTTTCACATGTCATTCCAGAATCAACCAACCAATGTATAAGTAACATTTCAAAAAATAAAGTTTTGAATAATTTCTGCATAATACCTGAGTGGGAGCTCTCAAGAGTGGTATCTGATTTAGCATCCGGAAGCTGAGGAATTTTTTCCAGTTGGGGAACATAGTACATCTTTGTACTTCCAGAAGGCTTATATGGCAACAGTGAAGGCTGGGCTAAGGAAGTAAAGATCAAAACAAAAGTATTAATTTATTGAACAAATACTGAGTGCCTACCATATGCCCTGAGATATATCACTGAATCAAAGAGAAAAGTATCTCTGCCTCCAAGAGGAAACAGCATTCTATTGGAGGGCGAAATACAGTAAATAATTAACATAAGAAGTAAACTGTCTAGTAATTTAATAGCTTATAGGTGTTATGGGAAAAAAAAGAACAATTAGAAAATGCTGAACAAGGCTGGGCGTACTGGGGAAATTGCAGACACGCAGTTTTCAATAGGGTGGTCAGGACAGGTTTCACCAAGAAGATGAGTTTTTAGGAATTCATTCCATACATAGATGACTTTAACTGAAAAACACTTTACCTTATATTGAACCAAAACCTGGTCGCTGTTCACTACTACTATTGGTCTTATGGTCTTAATTCTGCCCTCAAAGCCACAGAAAATAAGTCTAACTCTCTTTTGTGTGACAGATCTTCAAAACAAAAGTTTCTTGATATTTCCTTGATAAAAGTAATAAATTCTCAATATTAAGAAAATACACAATAGACAAAGTTCTACCATTCAAAGATAACTACTATTAACATTTTAATGCATTTCTTTCCAGTTTTCCTTCTCTGTTTCTTATTTGTTTACACAGCTGTCTGCATATAATCAAAACCAAACCCACTGCGTTACGTTGATTCTGACTCTATAGGACAGAGTAGAACTGCAGTTTCCAAGGAGCAGCTGGTGGACTTGAACTGCTGACCTTCTGGTTAGCAGCCAAATGCTTAACCACTGTGCCACCAGAGCCATGTCTGCATATAGTGTGCATAATATGGACTTCAGCATTTCTGCTTTACATTTATAATTAAAAAAAAAATGTATTTCCTATTCTTCACCTTTTTCATATGACCATATACCACAGATTAACTAAATGTACTGAACCCTTTTTCCAATGTTCAAAATTTAGGTTGAGCTCAAATTTTCAATTATAAAGAATTCTGTACATAAAGATTTTCCTGTTTACAGCACACCCACTTTCCCTCCTGCCACCCTATCTCAGTTAAATTCTCTGATCACAGAGTGAAAAATTATACCATTTATAAAGCTAGCTTTTTTTTTTTAATGCTAACTGTAAACTGCTTTCTAAAATGTCTGTTCCAATTTACCCTTCTCCAACAGTACAATTATAGTCTTAAAAAAAAAAATTCCTTGTTAGTGGAAGTAAATGGAATTCCATTGTTTACTTTTGTACTGATCTGAGTTTTATAGAGGTTGAATCTTTTTCTATGTACTTGTTAATCATGCATGTTGCTCTTTTTGGAAATCATCTGTTTATGCCCTTTGCCCATTTAATAGAACATTGGAATACTGGTATTTCTCTTTCATGGTGTGGCGGAAACTGCTAAATGTCCCCTGGTTTCCCCCCTCCACCTTTTTTTTTCTATTAGTGATAGAACTTCCTGATATTCAGTTGCGCACATAGCCACCCACCCATGTACTTTATTTTCCAACCTCCCTTGAAACCATATATGGACATGTAATTAAGTTTACGCCCACGGGATGAGAGTGAGAATAATGGGTGCAGGCTCCAGGCATCACATAAAAGCCCTTCACTTCCTAGGGACTGCAGATTATGATTGCTGCAGCAGCCACTTCAGACCCAGAGACAGAAGTCACACTGCAAGGATACCAGAGCCGCCAGACAGGAAGCAGAGCTACCTGCCCTGGACCACTAACCTGCGTTTTGGAAGTTTGGTGATAAAACAGCTTATCATTTATTCCAATATACACTCCATAAGCAATCCGTCAGTTAATCTTAAATCCAATGAAGCTACCACTTACTACCTTTGTGACCTTGAATAAATCACCCTTTTTTTGGCCTCATTTTCCTTACCTACAAGCTGGGCATCATAACAATACCTACCTCATGGGGTTGTTGTGAAAATTTAAATGAATTAAAAAACATAAAATGTATCAAACAAATTGTGATGTGTGTAAAGTGCTCAGTTCTTCCAATCTCCCTCTTGCCTAATAAGTAACAAATTTAGTCAAATAGCACTTACTATATAATTCTTATTTTTCTCATTGTGATGCCTCCTTTATCACTCATTAAACTCAATTAAAACAAGGTTCATGTCTTTGCTTTCTACTCCAGTTCACTGATACAGCTACATATATTCAGGCTAGTACTACACTTTAAATTCGGCTGCTACTATAATAGTTTTCTTCTGTTACTCTTCTTTTCCCAAATTTATTTCGTTATTCTTCCTGATGAACATTAAAATCAACTAAACGAGTATAAAAGAACAATTTCATTAGAATTTTGAGAATTGTTAGAATATAAATTAATTGGGGAATAAATAAAAGCTTTACAATATCCAGTCTTCCCATTTAGAAACATACTCTTCTCTCAATTTCAACCTTCTTTCAAAAAGTGCTCTTCCAACAAAGTGGGAAGCCTCACACTACCTAATTTTAGAATGTATTATACTGCCACAGTAGTCAAAACTGCCTGGTACTGGTATAACAACAGATACATAGACCAACAGACAGAACTGAGAATCCAGACATAAATTCATCTACTTATGAGCAGCTGATATTTGACAAAGGCCCAAAGTTCCTTAGTGGAGGAAAAGACAGTGTCTATAACAAATGGTGCTGGCATAATTGGATATCTATCTGCAAAAAAATGAAACAAGGCCCATATCTCATGCCACATACAAAAACTAACTGAAAATGAATCAAAGACCTAAATATAAAATCTAAAACAATAAAGATCATGGAAGAAAAAATAGGGACAATGCTAGGAGCCCTAATACATGACATAAACAGTATACTTAACATTACTAACAATGCACGAACACCAGAAGAGAAACTAGATAACTGGGAGCTCCTAAAAATCAAACACTTTATGCTCATCCAAAGACTTCACCAAAAGACAACCTGGGAAAAAATTTTTGGTTACGACAAATCTGATCAGCGTTGAATCTCTAAAACCTATAAGATACTGCCAAACTTCAACAAGAAAAAGACAAATAACCAATTAAAAAATGGGCAAAGGATATGAACAGGCACTTCACCAAAGACGACATTCAGGCTGCTAAAAGATATATGAGGGAACACTCACGATCATTAGTCATTACAGAAATGCAAATCAAAACTACAATGAGATACCACCTCACCCCAACAAGGCCAGCATTAATCAAAAACACAAAATAATAAATGTTGGAGAGGTTACGGAGAGACTGGAACACTTATACACTGTGGTGGGAATGTAAAATGGTACAACCACTTTGGAAATCAATTTGGTGCTTCCTTAAAAAGCTAAAAAAGAACTACCACATGATCCAGCAATCCCACTCCTTAGAATATATTCTAGAGAATTAAGAGCCCTCACACGAATAGATATATGCATACCCATGTTCACAGCAGTGCTGTTTACAAGAGCAAAAAGATGGAAACAACCAATGTGCCCATCAAGGGATGAATGGATAAACAAATTATGGTATATTCACACAATGGAATACTATGTATCAATAAAGAATAATGATGAATCCGTGAAACATCTCATAACATGGGGGAATCTGGAAGGTATCATGCTGAGTGAAATTAATCAATTGCAAAAGGACAAATGTAGGAGACCACTATTATAAGAGCTCAAGAAAAGATTTAAACACAGAAGAAAATATTCTTTGATGGTTATGAAGGTGGGGAGGGAGGGAGAGGGGTATTATTCACTAACTAGACAGTAGACAAGAATTATTTCAGGTGAAGGGAAGGACAACACACAATACAGGGGAAGTGAGCACAACTGGACTAAACCAAAAGCTAAGAAGTTTCCTGAATACAACCAAACACTTCGAGGGACAGAGTAGCAGGGACGAGGGTCTGGGGACCACGGTTTCAGGGGACATCTAGGTCAACTGGCATAACAAAATGTATTAAGAAAACGTTCTGCACCCCACTTTGGTGAGTGGCATCTGGGGTCTTAAAAGCTAGCAAGCAGTCACCTAAGATGCATCAATTGGTCTCAAGCCACCTGGAGCAAAGGAGAATGAAGAACACGAAAGACACAAGGAAAATATGAGCCCAAGAGACAGAAAAGGCCACATAAACCAGAGACTCCATCAGCCTGAGACAGGAAGAACTAGACAGGGAACGCAACAGAGAAACCCTAATGGAGCAGGAGAAAAGTGAGATGCAGAGCTCAAATTCTAGTAAAAAGAACAGACTTAATCGTCTGAATGAGACTGGAGGGACCCCAAAAGACATGAACCCGAGACTCTCTGTTAGCCCAGAACTAAAACCATTCCTGAAGCCAAATCTTCAGACAAAGATTAGGCTGGACTATGAGACGTAAAATGATACTGACGAGGAGTGTGCTTCTTAGCGCAAGCAGACACGTGAGACTATGTGGCCAGCTCCTGACCAGAGGCGAAAACAGAAGGCAGAGGGGGACAGCAGCTGGTTGAATGGACAGGAAATACAGAGTGGAGAGGAGGAGTGTGCTGTCAGATGGTAGGAAGAGCAACCAGGGTCACATAACAATGTGTGTGTAAGTTTCTGTATGAGAAACTGACTTGAATTATAAACTTTGACTTAAAGCACACAAAAAAAAGTGTTCTTCCCTTCTCTATCTCTAAATGAAAGATTTGCATTTCCCTCATATACTGTTGTTGTTAGCTGCCATGAGTTGGCCCCCAACTCATGCCAACTCCATGCACAACAGACCAAACACTGCCCGTTTCTGCGCCATCTCCATGATCAGTCGTGGATCGAATCATTGTGATCCACAGGGTTACTTCATGTACATGTTATAAAATTCTTGTTTAGGTTATTCTGAGTACTTTACGGGGCTTTATTATTCATATGAATAGAATTTTGAACACTGTAACTGCCTTTATATCACTAAGAATCATTTTGTCAATCTTGACAGTTCCATCAATAGGCAACGGGCTCTACATTATTAGTAAAGACCCTGCTTCCAACCAAGGAACCCACTTCATACTGAAGAAACGAGACAAAAGGTTGATACCTAGAAGGATTCCCTGTTCTTACCATATGTTTTATCATTCTCAAGTATGCTAAGCCTAAAAAAAAAAAAGTGAGCGATTTACTAAAAACTGTTATGGCACAAGCTGGGGAGCACCATTTTCTGAGGCTGGGATGCTATCTTATTGGTTATGCTCAGAATCGTATGTGGTACTTGCCTATCCCACAGACAGAATGTATGCATTCGAGAAGAAAAGTAGAAGCCTTTTTAGAATCTTTTTAGAAATAAGAGAAGGACATTTTCACCAGCAGACAGGAACCATCTAGCCATTTTATACTTCTTATGCCATGAAAGTAATGCATGGAAAAGGATGCCATCGTGCTCACTGGAACTATGATTGGCCTGAATCATCAGGGAGCTATGTGGTTGCTGTTGTGTGCTGTTGAGTCGATTCCGACTCACAGTGATGTACAGGACAGAGTATAACTGTTCCATAAACTGTTCCATAGGGTTTCCTAGGCTGTAATCTTTATGGTAGATCACCAGGTCTTTTCTCCCTCGGAGTGGATGGTGGGTTCTAAGTGCCAACCTTTCAATTAGGAGCTGAGTGCTTAGCCATTGTTCCACTGGGGATCCTTGTACCAGGGAGAAATAAGGTTACCTTAATAAAATGAGGTCAGTAGGAGTACGGCCAGCACCTAGGGAACCACCTTACCATGACAGAAGTTAACAAAAAGTTACCTTAAACTTATACATGCAGGGCTAGTAAGGTCTCAGACTACTCAGCAATGGCTGAAGTCCAGAGGAACAAAAATGTGTAGAGGAGGGAAGAATTTAAACAAAGGGGGAAAAAAGGGCCTAGTCCCCCTTTTATTTAGTTGTTACTGTAGCTGTAATTGTTAGATTATTAATGTATTCATTTTAGTTCTCTACCTCTTTATATAAAGTTTGGTAGTTGTGATGGTTAGTTTTATGTGTCGACTTGGCTAGGCTATGTTGTTGCTGTTGTGTGCTGTCTAGTCTATTCCAACTCATAGCGACCCTACAGGACAGAGTAAAACTGCCCTATCAGGTTTCCAAGGAGCAGCTGGTGGATTCGAACTGCCGATCTTTTGATTAGCAGCCAAGCTCTTAACCACTGTGCCACCAGGGCTCCAGCGGGTAGAGTCATGTGTTTAATATACTATTCTTTGAACTTTAAAATATTCTCATATTAAAAAAAGCTGTACTAAATGTTACTTTTGATTGACAGTACTAAAGGTATTAAAATTAAAATTATTAGTAATATTAACACAGTATTAAAAATAATACTGTATTTAGTAAATGCTAATCTTTTAAAGGAGCATTTTCTCCCAGGCGCCTGTATGTAAAGTCTATATAGCCTGATTCATTTGATGCAAGCAGAGGTTTAAAATACGTTTTCAGAGTTAGGTTAGCCATTGCAACAGCTAACTGACACATAAAGGTGTTCTTTGTGGGGTAATTTATTTAACTGTATGTTGTTTTGTATACTTTTATTTTACAATAAAAACGTTTTAAAAATATAACATTCCATCTTAACATAATAAATGTACTTACTTAAATTAAATTCAATGTACTTTAAAACCTGAACCAAGCAATTTTCTTTCATGTATACATATTCCATTGATATCTGCAGATGGATGTGTTTTGCATAAGTAGGAAAACTTAAAATACACTTTTAATAGATTATATAGTGTGTTTGTGTATATATACATGTATACCCTCAGTGGAAAGCGATCTGGGCCACCCTCAGGCCTGGCTCATAAAAGCCTCCGACATGTATACCTTTATGCTCTTTGTCCCTTCCACTTGACTGGGATAGTAAATTCAAAGTAACGTTGGGTTCCACATTTTGAAGACAGCAGTCAGAGTCAACTTGGGTCCCTGGCGATTGTTTCATGAGCAAGAAATAGCAAACTGTTGTTGTGTTTGCACTATTATATATTTCTGCATCTATTTATTACAACACCTAACATTACTATAATGCAAAACCAAAAACCAAACCCACTGCCATCGAGTCAATTCCAACTCATGGCAACCATATGGAACAGAAAAGAACTGCCCCATAGTGTTTCCAAGGAGTGGCTGGTGAAGTCAAACTGCCAACCTTCTGGTTAGCAGCCAAGCTCTTAATCGCTGTACCACCAGGGCTATAATACAAGATGTCAATATTCACCTGCCCACTTAAAAGCAGACCTCTATAGTTTTTAGTATAGTTTTTAATTTTTATGAACTTTTTGAATTATCACAAGTATCATGAGATGAAAATATGTTAACCACAAGAAACATAAGTTCCATAAAAAAATTTTTTTTAATATATACTGTTAATTCATAGAAATATAATAAATCATAGTCGACACTAAAACATAATTCAGGTAAAACATAATAAATCATACTTTCTTCGTAGCTATATAAGTAAGAGATGCATATAATTATGGTAGATCCTAATGTTTAAATTACAATTTGGTTTTCTGACTAGAAAGCCATAGTTCAATAATAAATCACAAATTTCTGAGATAGTTACAAATGGAAGCTGGCATTATGAACTAAAACGCGATCACATTCTCTTACCATCTGTGCCACGAGAGGTAGTGATCTGTTGGACTGAAGATGATGAAGCAAACTTGATGGGAACTTTGTATACCTGCTGAGGATGGGACTCTGGAATTTTACGTCCGCGATCTTCAGTATTAATAAAAATCTCAGATGAAAAGGAGGTCTTCTCTGGGCTCTCTGTTGTTATCTGAGTGACAGCATCGGATGATAATCTTCCAGATACGGCAGAAGACGGGGTTCTTATCTCCTCTGGGGGTCTAAACAATAGAGATAGGACACAGCAGGCTATACCCTTGGCCTGTCATACACCAAAACTTCTTTCCAAAAGTGCCTTTAAGGGCTATTTAAGTAGCTATAAAAATATTTAATGAAATTATATCAACCTCAAAAGCATAAGGTACTTCCCAAACACGTTTTGTCTTTTTAGATACTTAATATACCTAGAACTTGCATGAATTCATTTTCATCTATTTTAAAACCTACTTTTAATTTCAAATTAAAGTATATTATATATTATATACAGTACATTATATATTATGTAGAGTATATTATATATAAATTATATTATAATTAAATTATATAATTTAGCTGTGTAAGGGGACTTTGCAGTTGAAATAAAAATATATTCATTTATTCTTTTTAATTACTGGAAGTCTACCATGAATTAAGAGACTATGCTAAATGCTTGGAGTATACAAAGATAAACAAGAACACAGCCTTTCCCTCAAGGAGTTTATATGCCAACAAGGGAATCAGAGGTTTTCAAGGTTGTAAGCATGTATTAAGATTAGAGCAAATTTAAATTAAAAAAGAATGCGAGAAATAAATAATTGAATAAGTAATCAGTGAAAAAAGACAAATCTTGCTTAAGAAAGAATTCGAAATAACGTACATAGATACCCGCTTCTCTCCAAGAGGTGAAGCTTAACCCGCTCATCATGGCTTGAGTATGGGTTAAGCTTGGCGACTGGACTCCAGAGAACAGAGTATAAAAAGGGAAAAACTGTAACTTTACAACGGAGAATCTGCATGAACACTGCCTTACCCATGTGATCAAAGTTAACATCACCAGTGATGACATGTTGATATCATATACATTCTGCTATAATGTAATCAAAAGGTACTTCACCTCTGTGATATTCTTTTCAAAACTCTTAATGCCAGTCTCATCATGGAAAAAAAATAAAAACAAAGAACACCAGACAATCCCAAATTGAAGGATGTTCTATAAAATACCTTAGCAATACTCCTCAAAACTATCAATTGATGAAAAACAAGGGAAGAATGAGAAACTGTCACAGACCAAAGGCGGTGAAGAAAACCTGACAACAAAATACAATGTAATATCCTGGATTGGGTTCTGGAACAGAAAAAGGACATGAATGGAAAACCTGGTGAAATACTGGAGTTCAGTTAATAAACCAAACCCGTGTGAGTTTAGTTATCAGTAGTGTACAAATGCTGGTTTCTTAATTTTGACAAATGTACCATGGTAATGTCAGAGGTTAACAACAGGAAAAACTGGGCAAGGAGAGATGGGAACTCCCTACTATGAGTTTAACTGTTCTGTAAACCTAAGATTATTATTTTTTTTAAGTTTATTTTTTAAAAACGGAGTAGCATTGTATTGGAGTAACATCTATATTATAAAAACAGAAATTCTGAATTCTCTATCCTCTGCCTACCATTCACTGATTAAAAATGACAATTATGAGAAAAGGCCAGTCCCATTTGTGAACGTACATGCAAAAATCCTAAACAAAATGTTAGCAAACCTAGTACATGTGCACGCATGCTTGCTTGCTCTCACTGTACACATGTATGTGTGTATGTGTGTACCCCATCAAGATGACTTACCCCGAGACTATAGGGTTAGTTAACATGCAAAGGTCAACCAACGACAACACCAAACGCATGTGAGGATGTAGAGCAACAGGAAGTTTCATTCATTGCTGGTGGGAACGCACAATGCTACAGCTACTTGGGATGACAGTCTGGGAGTTTCTTACAAAGCTAAACACAGGTTTACTATACAATTCAGCAACTGTGCTCCGAGGTATTTACCCAAATGAACTGAAAATTCATGTTCACATAAAAACCTGCACACAAATTTTAAGGGCAGCTTTATTTGTAATTGTCAAAAATTGGAAGCAACTGAGATGTGCTTCAATAGGTGAATGGACAAACAAATCGTGGGGTATTTATCCAGTGATAAAAATAAATGAGCTATCAAGCTACAAAAAGACATGCAGGAACCATAAATACATATTACAAAGTGAAAGAAGCCAGTGCGAAAAAGACACACACTGTATGATTCCACCTTTATGAAATTCTGGAAAGGAAAAACTAGACAGACAGTAAAAAGATAGTGGTTTTCAGGGTTTCAAGGGAGAAAGGAAGGGATGAATAGGTGAAGCACAGGGCATTTTAAGGCAGCAAAACCATTCGGCATGATACTGTAATCATGGATGCAAGGCATTACCAACAGGACTGTACAACATAAACAGTGAGCCCTAATGTAACAAACTTTAGTTAATAATAATGAATCAAAACTTTAAACTATAAAGATCATGGAAGAAAAAATAAGATCAACAGTAGGGGCATAATATATGGCATAAATAGGATACAAACTGTAATTAACAATACAAAAAAAAGAAGATAATCTAGAAAAAAGGGATCTCCTAAAAATTACACTTATGACCATCAAAAGCCTTCACCAAAAGATAAAAAGAGGACAGGCAGGCTGGGAAAAAACTTTCAGCTACAACATATCCAACAAGGGTGTAATCTCTAAAATCTAAAAAGATACTACAACACCTCAACAGCAAAAAGAAAAATAATCCAATTTAAAAAAACGGGCAAAGGATATGAACAGAAGTGTCTACTTCACCAAAGAAGACATTCAGGTGGCTAACAGACACTTGAGGAAATGCTCAGGATTAGCCATTAGAGAAAAGCAAATCAAAACTACAATGAGATGCCATCTCACCAGACATTACTGGCATGAATTAAAAGAACGAAAATAACAAATGTTGGAGAGGTTGTGGGGAGATTGAACTCTTATACACTGCTTGTGGGAATGTAAAATGGTACAATCACTATGGAAAACACTATGGTGCTTCCTTAAAAAGCTAGAAAGAGAAATACCTTATGATCCAGCAATCCCACTCCTAGGAATGTATCCTAGAGAAATAAGTGTCGCAAGAAGAATAGACATATGCATACCCATGTTCACTGCAGCATTATGCACAACAGCAAAAAGATGGAAACAACCTAAGTGCCCATCAACAGATGAATGGATAAACAAATCATGGTATATACACACTACGGAATACTATGCAACACTAAAGAACAATGATGAGTCCTCGAAATGTCTCACAACATGGATGAATCTACAGGGCATTATGGTGAGGGAAATAAGTCAATCACAAAAGGACAAATACTGTATGAGACCACCATTACAAAAACTCATGAAAAGGTTTACACACAGAAAGAAATAATCTTTGATGGTTACAAGGGAGGGGAGGGTGGGGAGGTGGAATCACTAGATAGTAGATAAGTGAAAACTTTGGTGAACGGAAAGACAGTACAGAATACAGGGGAAGCCAGCACAACTTGATCAAGACAAAGTCATAAAAGCTTCATAGACACATCCAAACTCCCTGAGGCACTGAGTTACTGGGCTGAGGGCTAGGCAACAAGGTCTCAGGGGACACCTAGGTCAACTGGCATAACATAGTTCATAAAGAAAATGTTCTACATCTCACTTTGGTGAGTAGCATCTGGGGTCGTTAAGAGCTTGGAAGCAGCTGTCTAAGATACATCTACAAGGGCCATTCCATCTGGAGCAAAGGAGAATGAAGAAAACCAAAGGCACAAGGGAAATGCTAGAACAAAGGAAAAATGGACTACATGAACCGAAGCCTCCATTAGCCTGAGCCCAGAAGAACTAGGCTAACACCACCAGCCACTCTGATAGGTGTTACAATACAGGGTCCTGGAGAGATCAGGATCAAAACGTAAAATAAAATTCAAATTCACGCACACACACACACACACGCACAAGACCAGACTTACTGGTGTGACAGAGACTGGAAGAACCCTGAAACTATGGCCCCTGGGCACCCTTTGAAATCAGAATTGAAGTCACTCCTGAAGTTCACCCTTCAACCAAAGATAAGCCCATTGCCATGAGTCGATGCCAACTCATAGTGACCCTATGGGGCAGAGCAGAACTGGCCCAGAGGGTTTCCAAGGAGCGGCCTGTGGATTCGAACTGAAGTCCTTTTGATAAATAACTCCTAGACAGGTCTAAAAAACAAACAATAATACACCTGAGGAACATGCTTCGTAGTTCAATCATGTTGTTAGGTGTCATCAGTAGGTTCTGACTCATAGCAACCCTATGTACAACAGAACAAAACGCTATCCAGTCCTGTGCCATCTTCACAACTGTTGCTGTGTTTAAGCCCAACTGTTGCAGCCACTGTGTCAATCCATCTCATTGAGGGTATTCCTCTTTTCTGATCATCCTCTACCTTACCCTCCTGATAACACGTCCAAGTCTCACCATCTTCGCTTCCAAAGAGCACTCTGGTTGTACTTCTTTTAAGACACGACTTATTCGTTCTTCTGGCAGTCCATGGTATATTCAACATTCTCCACCAGCACCATAATTCAAAGGCATTAATTATTCTTCAGTCTTCCTTCTTCACCGCCTAGCTTTCACATGCATATGAGGTGACTGAGAATATTATGACTTGGGTCAGGCACACCTTAGTCCTCAAAGTGACATTCTTGCTTTTCAACACTTTAAAGAGGTCTTTTGCAGTAGATTTGCCAAATGCAATACATCATTTGATTGCTTGATTGCTGCTTCCATGGGCATTGATTGTGGATCCAAATAAAATGAAATCCTTGACAACTTCAATATTTTCTCCATTTATCATGATGTTGCTTACTGGTCCAGTTGTGAGGATTTTTGTTTTATGGTGAGGTGTAATCCACACTGAAGGCTGTAGTCTTTGATCCTCTTCACTTTCAGCAGGCAAGGTTGTGTCATCTGCATATCACAAGGTTGTTAATAAGTCTTCTTTCAATCCTGATGCTTCATTCTTCTTCATATAGTCCAGCTCCTTGGATTATTTCCTCAGCATACAAACTGAATAAGTATGGTGAAAGGATACTACCCTGATACCCCCCTTTTCTGATCTAGAACCACGCAGTGTCCCCTTTTGTTGTGTTCAAATGGCTGCCCTTTGGTCTATGTACAGGTTCTTCATGAGCAAAATTAAGTGTTCTGGAATTCCCATTCGCTGCAATGTTATCCACAATTTGTTACAATCCACATAGCTGAATGCCTTTGCATAGTCAATAAAACACAGGTAAACATCTTTTTGGCATTCTCTGCTTTCAGCCAAGAGTCATCTGACATCAGCAATGCTATCCCTCATTCCATGTCCTCTTCTGAATCTGACTTGAATTTCTGGCAGTTCTCTGTCAATCAACGTACTGCTGCAACCATTTTTAAATTGTCTTCGGCAAAATTTTACTTACAACTGTTATTGGTGATATTGTTTGGTAATTTCCACATTCTGTAGGATCACCGATATGGATACAAATATGCTCTCTTCCAGCAGGTTGGTCAGATAGCTCTCTTCAGAATTTCTTGACATAGATGAGAGAGCACTTCCAGCACTACATCTGTTTCTTGAAACATCTCAATTAGTATTCCATCTATCCCTCGAGCCTTGTTTCTTCCCAATGCAGCTCGGTCTTCCTTCAATACCATCGCTTTTTGACCATATGCTATCTCCTGAAATGGTTAAACGTCGACTAATTCTTTTTGGTACAGTGACTGTGTATTCCTTCCATCTTCTTTGGATGCTTCCTGTGTCGCTCAATATTTTGCCCATAGAATCTTTCAATATTCCAACTCGAGGCTTGAATTTTTTCTTCAGTTCTTTCAGCTTGAGAAATATCTAGTGTGTTCTTCCCTTTTGGTTTTCTAACCCCAGGTCTTTGCACATTGCATTATAATACTTTGTCTTCTTGAGCCACCCTTTGAAACCTTCTGCTTAGCTCTTTATTATTTTTTCCAATCGCTTTAGGTACTCTTATGTTTAAGAAGCAAGTTTCAGAATCTCTTTTGACATCCATTTTGGTCTTTCTTTACTGTCTTTTTATAACCTTCTGCTTTCTTTATATATGATGTCCTTCATGTCATCCCACAACTCATCTGGTCTTTTGACATTAGTGTCCAATGCGTTAAATCTATTCTTGAGGTCTTCAAATTCAGACGGGATACACTCAAGGTTGTATTTTAGCTCTTGTGGACTTGTTTTAATTTTTTTCAGCTTCAGCTTGAACTGGCATTTGAGCAACCGACGGTCTGTTCCTCAGTTGACCCCTGGCCTTGTTCTGATGGATGACATTAAGCTTCTCCATCATCTCTTTCCACAAATGTAGTTGATCTGATTCTTGTGTATTTCATCTGGCGAGGTCCAGGTATATAGTTTCCATTTACGTTGGTGAAAAAAGCTATTTGCAATGGGTAAGTTGTTGGTCTTGCAAGATTCTACCATGCAATCTCCAATGTCGTTTCTATCACCAAGGCCATATTTTCCAACTACCGATCCTTCTTTGTTTCCAGCCTTTACATTCTATCACCAGTAATTATCAATACATCTTGACTGCATGTTTGATCAATTTCAGACTGCAGAAGTTAGTAAAAATCTTGAATTTTCTCATATTTGGCATTAGTGGTTGGTATATAAATTTGAATTATAGTCATATTAACTGGTCTTCCTTGTACGCAAATAGATATTATCTTATCAATGACAACACTGTACTTCAGGACAGATCTTGAAATGTTCTTTTTGACGATGAATGCAACGCCATCCCTCTTCAATTTGTCATTCCCAGCGTAGTAGACCATACGATTATCTGATTTAAAATGGCCAATACCAGTCCATTTTAGCTCACTAACACCTAGGATGTCGATTTTTACGCATTCCATTTCATTTTAGACAACTTCCAATTTTTCTAGATTCGTACTTTGTATACTCCACGTTCCAATTATTAATGGATGATTCCAGGTGTTTCTTCTCATTTTGAGTCATGCCATATCAGCAAACGAAGGTCCTGAAAGCTTGACTCTATCCACATCATTAAAGTTGACTCTACTTTGAGGAGGCAGCTCTTCACCAGCAGTATTTTGAGTACCCTCCAACCAGAAGGGCTCATCTTCCAGCACTGTATCAGACAATATTCCACTGCTATTCATAATGTTTTCACTGGCCAATTTTTCTATAAGTAAACCACAAGTTCCTTCTTCCTAGTCTGTCTTAGTGTTGAAGCTCTGCTGAAGCCTGTCCACCACGGGTGACCCTGCTGCTTCCAGCATCACAGCAACACACAAACCACCACAGTACAACAAAACGACAGATATGTGGTCGAATTCAATCATGTACAGGAGACCAAATGAGCACACCTGCCCAAAAGCAAATACAAGTGGCCAGGAAGGGATAGGAAAACAGGACGGATGGAAATACGGAACCCTGGGTGGAGAAGGGGAGGGTGTTCACACATTGCAGGAATTGCAACCAATGTCACAAAACAATCTGTGTATTAATTGCTGAATGAGAAATTAATTTGCTCTGTAAACTTTTACCTAAAGCACAATTTAAAAAAAGGAAGTATCAATATTGGTTTATCAATTGTAACAAATGTACCATCTCAATGAAAGATGTTAGTATTAGAAGAAACAGAGTACAGTGAGGGGAGAGGTATATGGGAACTCTGACCTTTCTGCACAATTTTTCTGTAAGCCTAAAACTGCTCTGAAAACTAAAGTCCATTAAAAAAAAAAATCCATCAATTTGATTCACCATTCAACAGAATAAAGGATAAAATAAATATGATCATCTCAATATAAGGAGAAAAAGCATTTGATATAATTCAATAATAATGTGTGATAAAAACTTGTAGCAAAGAGACACTACAAAAAACTTTACAGCAATCATCACATTTAATAGTGAAACATCAAGAATGTTCCCATGAGATCAGGAATAAAACAAGGATGCCAATTCTCACCACTTCTATATGACATTTTAGTAAAGATCTTACTTGGTACTAGCAGTAAGGCAAAAAAAAAGAAATAAAAGGTATAAAAATAAGAAATAATACTTTTTTTTTTAATGACTAATCATATACATAGAAAATCCAAAAAAAAAAAAAAACACTACAGATAACTTATTAAAATATAAGTTTTTAGAAAAGTTGCCAGATATGAGATCAATTTTTTAAAAATATCCAGCTTTTCTGTGTTAGAAAAGTTATAAACTTAAAATCTAAAAAATATGCCATATATAATATCAAAAATACTAAATATCCCATAATAAGTATAACAAAAGATGCATGAACTCTGAGTAGAAACCAATTTATTATAGAGGAAAATTACAGGTAACCTAAATAGGACTTCCCCTTCCAGGTAGGATGTAGTAGGTAACTATAGGCCATCACTGCTGATACAATCAGCAAACAAATTTGTACAAACTATGAAACATATAGTTTTTTCAAAAAAAATCAGAGAGCTATGGAAGCAATCAGGAAAATATCAACTAATATGCTAGAGAGGGTTTTTTTGGGGGGATCCTGAGCAGGGGCTGAGAATTAAGCTTTGTTTTGGCAGACACATCTCATTGAGGAAAGAGAAGTCACTAGAGCTTTTGATGAACCCATGGGCTGGCATGATGGACTGGAATCTAGAGGAAGCACAAATGCCCAGGTGATTTCCCCTCAGGACACTTCCTGAATTTGGGGGTGGTAGTAGGAAAAAAAAAATTATTTTTTATTTTTTATGGTAGGCCAGGGGACTAAACCAGAAAAGTAGAGTAGTCATGCAGTAGCCTGTATAGTCACGGCCCTATAGGAGGTCAAGTTCCACTAGATGAAGCAGCCTGAGACAAACACACATCTGGTCTCCTCCTCAAGATATTTCCTAGATTTGAACCTACATAAGGCAGGAGACTAAATAAATAGTTAAGGTCTGAGAGAGAAAATTTTCAAAAGTGATGAAGCAGAGACCCACCGGACTCAAGCAAAAGCCCAGAAGGGCCGCCCGCAAGAAAGTGGTTGGGTCAGAAATTACTTATGAGACAAATTTCCAATGAGAAAATGTAACTGCAGCAAATACTGGTCTTCCCTTACAACACCTGTCATATTTTAAAGTTGCGAGGGCTGGTGGTCTGAAAAGATTAACTCAAACATCTGAAAGACTGAATTGAGTACCACACAGCATTTAATTATTGGGACATCAAAGACCTGACAAGCGAAAAGCAAAAATTCAGGAATGTCACATGTGACAAACCAGGACAAACCATGGGTGGAACATATCAAGGTTTCAACCCAGCTCAAACCTGTTAAATTCCTTTAACGATTGATCAGTCACCCTATCTGATTAACAGAGAAAAGGGAAAATCCTCAGTCTCTACTACTCTTTTATTTACAATGTCCAGTGCAATTAAAAAAAATAACTTTTAAATATGTAAAGCTGGAAACAGGTAAGAAAAATTAATTCACAGAAGAGTCAGATAATGGAGTTAGCAGAGAAAAACATTAAAATGAATATTAATACATTAAGAAAGCAAAAGACAGGAACAGCCAATAGAGAATGTCAACAGAAAATTGGAATCTTTTTTTTTTAAATGAAATGAATATTTTATGATAAAAAAACATATCACCTGAAATTAACTGATTTGGTAGTATTATTAATAGAAAAATGAATATAATAAAAGACAGGATTAGTAAACTAAAAAAAAAAAAAGCAACAGAAAACAACCAAAAAAAGAAATGAACAGAAGAGAGCATAAAAACTCATTCCTACAGTCTAATACATGTGAAATTTTATTCCTAAGAAAAAAGGAAATATTGCAGAACCATTACATGAAGCGTTTAACAGGTGGAGTGATATCACGCAAAAACAGTGGAGCAGGAAGTTCTAGGGGTCAGTCCCTAAGCCAAAACAACAATTAAACTGGAAAAAGCAACTGAAATCAACAGTTCTGGAACTCTGGAAGCTGATCAGACATTTTACCAACCAGGTAAGTACCTGATGAAGGCAGAAGTCGCTAATCTTTCTCAGGTGAGCTACACACACCACCACCCCCCCATTCCTCAGCCCCTCCACAGTGATGTGGAAAGAAGCCTGCGCTCTTTGAGTGGCTGGCTCATGCCAGGGTGGGCAATGGGGACCTGTCCTTTAAGGATTTGAGGCTGTACAGTTTGTACAGTTGGGCTGATACAGTACCCTGAGGGATTCATACAGACAACTGCCATGTTTTGGCACTCTCAGAGCAGCAGCTCCTCCTGGTGGTAGCAAATTAAAGGGCCAGTGTGCCATTTTTTTCCTTTTCGGGGAAATCTGTCAGACTACTGAATGACTAAAGAGATTAACAGAATAGAAATTTCAGTGACCACAAAAAACTACAGGACACATTTTGCAAAAATAATTTAGAAAAGTCAATAGACAGACAACTATAGTCTTCGTTAAGTAACAACAGCAATCCCTGAGGAAGGGGAGAATCAAATTTCCACAATTACAGAATAAAAAAAAAAATTTTTTTTAATACCCTGAATATCCAGTTTTCAACAAAAAATAACAAACAGAAAAAAACAAAGTATGGCCCATTTTTAGGAAAAAGAATTTGACAGAAAACATCCCCAAAGAAGTCAAGGTACTGGGAATACTAGTCAAAGATGAAAAATCAACAGTTTTATATATGCTCAATGAGCTAAAGGAAACCACAGGCACACACCTAAAAGAAAATAATCCATGAACAAAAGGAGAATATCAATAAAGAGACAGAAATCATAACAAAGAACTAAACAAATTTGGAGCTAAAAAGTACAATAACTGAAATGAAAGTTTTACTAGAGAAGTTCAACAGCAGATTAGAACAGGTAGAAGAAAGGATCAACTTATTTTAAGACAAAACAATCAGAATTATCAAGTCTGAGGAGAAGAAAAAGAATGAATAAAAATGAACAAAGTCTGAGAGACTTGAGGGACACCATCAAGTATACCAACATAGGCACCACAGGAGTACCAGGAGAGAAGAGCTTGAGAAAGGAGCAGAAAAAAAATTTGAAGAAATAATGGCCAACAACATCCCAAATCTGATGAAAGATATGAATATATACATCCAAGAAGCTCAAGGAACTCCAAACATAATAACCTCAAAGAGATCCACATCGAAATACTTTATAGCCAATGGCTGGAAACCAAAGACAAAGAAAGAATCTTGAAGGCAGCCAAAGAGATGCAATCATGACATACAAGTAATCATCAATAAGATTAATAGCAGATTTCTCATCAGAAATCATGGAGGCCAGAAGGCAGTAGAATGACATATTTAAAGCACTGAAAGGAAAAAAAAAATTGTCCTCCAAGAATTCTAAATCCAGCAAAAATATCCTTCAAGGACTAGGGAAAAATCAAGATATTCCCAGATAAAGAAAAGCTGAGGGAGTTCATTACAAGTAGACTTGCTCTACAAGAGGTGCTAAATGGAGTCTTTCAGGGTGAAATGAAAAGATACTAGCTAGTAACTCAAATTCATAAAAAATAAAGAACATTGGTAAAGATAACTATACAGGTAAATACAAAACCCAGTATTACTGTACTTTTAGTTTGTACCTTCTTTTTGTTTCTTTATGACTTAAAAGGTAAATTTAAAAAAGTAGTTATAAATCTATATTAATAGGTACACCCATTAAAAAAAAACCTGTTGCCATCGAGTTGATTCCAACTCATAGCAACCTTACATATATGACAGAGTAGAACTGCCCCCATACAGTTTCCAAGGAGTTTCTGGTGGATATGATCTGCCAACCTTTTGGTTAGCTGCTGTAGCTCTTAACCACTATGCCACCAGGGTTTCCTAACAGATACACAATACATAATGAGATAATAACAACATAAAAGGGGAGGGACAGAGATGAACAGGGCAAACTTTATGTGTGCCATTGTAATTAAGCTGGTATTATTCAAACAAGGTTTACATTAAAAGTTTAAGATGCTTACTGTAATTTCTAACCGCTAAGAAAATAACTGAAAAACATACAGAAGAGGAGGAAGGGATCAGAGTAGTTGCGGTGTGATGGAGCACTTTTGTGTGGCCTTTCTCGCCATGGTCTTGTAACTCCCTCCCAAGTGATTGCGTAGGACCATGCAAATAAGATGTATGGAACCCTAACAAAGGGATTGGTCAGTTTTGCCATCCTGTTAGACTTAAAATGAGCCATCCAGAGACAGAAAAGAGAGGATCTCACCACCACCAAGGAAGAAGAATCAAGAGCAGAGCACATCCTTTGGACCTGTGATCCTTGTGCTGAGAAGCTCCTGGAACCAGGAGACTGAGATAGAGTTGTAACATTAAAAATGGCAAGAAGTGGTGGCAGAGAAATAGTGGCAGGAGATGGCACAGTGGGCTTCCCAGCAAGAAAGCTGAGTGCCTTCAGGCAGGAGAATTGCTGGTGGAGTAGGGTGCCTCCAGACACTTGGTGGAGCAAAATTTGCTGACCTACAGAGCTACTAGAGCTGAGTGCCTTTGGGGGCGAGGCTTACTGGTGGTGTAGGGTGCCTCTGGGCACTTATCGGCTGAGCTAAAACAGCTTTGTAACACTTGCCCAAACAGGGCAGAGACCAAGGGCCAGAGAGGGGTGTGCCTGTGGGAATGGCTGAGAAGAGGATGTCCTGACAGAAGAACTGTATCCTGAGAGTTCCTGAACCTGAATTGTAATCTGATTACTTCCCTAACAAACCCCATAACCCTGAGTATTGTCAGTGAGTTCTCTGTGCCCATTGTAATGAATTATCAAGCCCACCAAAGAAGTAGAGAGTGTCATGGGAGGGACAGTTGGCATCAGGATTGTTAAAGATGGTGGAGGAGAAGGCATATATGACCTCTGCCTCATAGGAATCGGCCTTGGGCTGCTGCCCTTCATTCTCCTTCCCCTTCGTGAAGTTAGAAGTCAGACGCCACCTCCATGCCATTTTTGCAGTAGTATACAACAAAAATACAGTTTTTAAAAAAAGGCATTAATAGAGGGCTTGAGAATAAAAAATATATAGGCATACAGAAAACAAATAGCTAAATGTGAGAAGTAAATCCTTCCCCATTTGCAATTACTTTAAATGTAAATGGATTAAACACTTTCACTAAGAGACATAAATTGGCAGACTGGATAAACATGCTCCATCTGTAAGCTATCTGTAAGAGACTCTAGGTACAAAGACATAAAAAGGTTAAAATTAAAAAGATATTTCATGCCAACAGTAACCAAAAAAGCTGGGGTGGCTATATTATTATCAAGCAAAATAGACTTTAAATCAAAAAAGCTTACAAAAGGCAAAAAAAGATACTGTACACTGATAACAGGCTTCATTCAGCAAAAAAAAAAAAAAACTATTAGAAACATACATGTATGTAACAACAGAGCCCCAAAATATATCAAGCAAAAATTCGTAGAACTGAAGGGCGAAATAGACAGTTACATAATAATAGTTGGAGACTTTAAAACCCCACTCTCAATAATGGATAAAACAACTACACAGAAGATCAACAAGGAAATAGAGGACTTGAGAAACACATGAACCAGGCAGACTTAATAGGCATATATAGAATAATCCAAACAACAGCAGAATGAACATTTTTTCAAATGCACCATACGGTCTTTCTAACATAAGGATAAGCCATATACTGGGTCACAAAACAAATTTAAAAAGGCTGTAATCATACAAAATGTTTTTTTCCAATCTCAATGGAATAAAACCAGAAATCAGTAACAGTAAGAAAACTGGAAAATTTACAAATTATGTTGAAATAAACAACACACTCAACCAACCAATGGGTCTAAGAAGAAATAATAAAAGAAATAAAAAAAATACCTTAAGACAAATGAAAACACAACATACTAGAATTTATGGGATGCAGTGAAAACAGTATTAAGAGGGAAATTTATATCTGTAAATGCCTACATTAAAAAAGAAAGATTTTAAATCAATAACCTAACATTACAGCTTAAGGAACTAGGAAAAGAAGAGCAAACTAAACTCAAAGATAGCAAAAGGACAGAAATAATAAAGATAATAAAGATT
Source organism: Elephas maximus indicus (assembly GCF_024166365.1). NCBI lineage: Eukaryota > Metazoa > Chordata > Mammalia > Proboscidea > Elephantidae > Elephas > Elephas maximus. Next base: position 62,335,269 of record NC_064835.1, read on the forward strand.
GGAGCAGAGATAAATGAATTAGATAACCAAAAAACAAGAGACAAAAATCAATGAAACCAAAATTTGGTTCTCTGAAAACATAAAAATTGACAAACCTTAGCTTTTGTCTGACTAAAGAAAAACAAAAAGAAATAAGGTGCAAATTATAAAATCAGAAATTCAAGAGAAGACATCATTACTAATTTTACAGGAAAAGATTATAAGATAATACTATTAACAACTGTATGCCATCAAATTGGAAACCCTAGACAAAATGGATAAATTTCTAGGAACACACAAACTACTGACAATACCACATGTTGACAAGGATGTGAAATAACTGGAATTCTCATACATTGCTACTGCAAACACAAAATGATACAGCTATTCTGGAAAACAGTTCAGCAATTTCTTGTAAAGGTAAACATACACCTACCATATGACTCAGCAATTCCACATCTGAATGTGTATCTTACAAAAACAAAAACCTGTACACAGATGTTTATAGCAGCTCTAATTGTAATCACTTCAAATTGGAAACGGACCAAATACCCTTCAGTGGGTAAATGAATAAACTGTGGTAATCTATACAATGAAATACTACTCAGCAGTAAAAAGGAACAAGCGATTCACACAATAAGAAGTATGAATCTTAAATGCATTTTGCTATGTAAAAGAAGTCATACCTGAACAGCTGTTACATATTGTGTAACTCAATTTACATGACACTCTGGAAAGACAAAGCTATAAGGAGGAAAACAGACCAGTGAATGCCAGGGGTTATGGGGTAAGGGGGCCTGGTGGTGCAGTGGTTAAGAGCTCAGCTAACCAAAAGGTCAGCAGTTCAACTCCACCAGCTGCTCCTTGTAAATCCTATGGGGCAGTTCTACTCTGTCCTATAGGGTCACTATGAGTCAGAATCGATTCGACGGCAATGGGTTATAGGGTAAGGGGTGGAATTGTCTATAAAGGTGTGGCATGGGGGAATGTTCGGTGTGATAGAACTGTTATGTATGAAGTGTGGTGATGGGTTTGTCAAAAACAATCGAACTGTACCCAACCATCAGTGAAGTTTACAGTATGAAAAATTTTAAAAAGATAACCAGAATATGGGGGCAAAGACAGAATGCAGAATGTGAAAAATGAATCTACCTGTACTACAAATTAATCCCATACTCACACTGATGAGTATGGTGAAGAAGGAAGCTGAGCTAAGAAACTTGAGGAAACAGTATTTTGACCGGATATTGTAAGGCTAAGTTTAAAAATAACTATACGAAACACTGTACTCTGATTGGGGAATGTGTTTCGTACATGAGTATGGGTTAGGAATTCTGAAACTATTTGTATATGAGGGTAAACATATTATAGATAACAAGAACCAGATTTTTCACTAATGAAGAAAGAAGTTACAAATAAAGAAAGGGGGAAGGCTAGAATGAACCCTATGGTTCTAGACCGAGTTGGAAATATCAATATAAACTCACAGGTTTAAAAATACATACATACACAGCTTAATAGTATACCAAAAACCTGCTGCTGTCAGTCAATTCCCACTCATAGCAACCCTACAGGACAGAGTAGAACTGCCCCATATTTTCCAAGGAGCACCTGGTAGATTCAAATTGCCGACCTTTTGGTTAGCAGACATAGCTTTTAACCACTACACCATTAGAGTTTCCTTAATAGGTACGGATGTGGATATATGCATGAGCTAATTAATACACAGATTTCTTAGTGTTATTCACTGAGAGGGGCTAGAAGCAGTGACACCTCGGTAGCACTAAGCAAACCTGGTGCTTACGTCTTTGTTTTTTAAAAACACACAAACCCAAGGGTTACTTGGACAAACGGCTGATTCCAGGGCTGGGGCAGGGCACAGAACCCAACCCGAAAGAGCTTCCAGTAGCCAAAACTGGAATAACTTGAGCAACTAAATAAGTAACGATAATATAGGACTACAAATCAAAGAATTAAATAAATATACATGAATCCATACTGATATAATAACTGGAGGAATGAGAAATACGGAACTACACTTCCTTTCAGAAAAATTTCAATTAATAAATACAGAAGGAATGAAAGAAATAGAAAAACATCACTAGGATACCACCATATTAACTGCCAGAGGCATGATCCACTGATGGATGCTAAAATTAGTGGTTAAAATTTAAGCAGAAACGGGCTATTTGTATAGTCTAACAGTATCTCCTCCAAATACTTAGTATTTATAAAGAAAAACAAGGAATGTTTACAGTGAAGAATTCTGGCAGACACCACTTTAGTCAAGTGGTCAAGACTAACGTTACCAGTAATACATAACAACATTACATATTCTCCAATGTGATACACTAAGAATACATAAGCCTCAAACTAATGTTGAAAATACCAGACAAAGCCAAAGGACTTTCGCCCAAATAACTGATTAGTTCTCTTCAAAGTGTCAAGGTCATGAAAGACAAGGAAAATGAGAGCAGAGGAGACTAAGGAGACATGATAACTAAATGCAAGGTGGAGTCCTGGATGACATTCTGAAACAAAAAAGGTTCATTTGTGGAAAAACCAGGTGAAATCCAAATCAGTCTGTACCAAGTGTGCAGTTTTGTACCATGGAAAATTTCTTAGTTTTGATAAATGTTTTATGGTTATGTAAGATGGTAACGTAAGGGAAAGTTTGGGTGAAGGGTATATGGGAACTGTGGTAGGCAACCTCGAAGATATCATAAGGGAAAGTTTGGGTGAAGAGTATATGGGAACTGTGGTAGGCAACCTCGAAGATATCCCCCAATGATTTCTGTACCCAGGTATTCATGCCTTTGTATGATCTCCAACCCCTGAGTGTGGGCTGGATATAGTGACTCATTTCTACCAAACAGAATGTGGCAGAAGTGAGGAGATATCCCTTCCAAGAGTTGATCACAGGGACTTCTGTGTTGGGCACTCTCTCTTGTTCTCTCACTTGCTCACTCTGAGAGAAGTTAGCTATCATATTGTACGCTGCCTTATGGAAAGAAGCACATGGTAAGAAACTGATGTCTCCAGCCAAAAGCCAGGAATACCTGAGGTCAGCCAGCAGCCATGGGAGTGTGCCTAGAAGCAGATCCTTTCAGTATAGCCTTGAGAGGAGATCACAGCTGCCACCAACACCTTGACTGGAACCTTTTGAGAGATCCTGAGCCAGAAGCACCCAGCTAAACCTTGCCTGGATTTCTGATTCACAGAAACTTTGGGATAATAAATGTCTATTGTTTTAAGCTCATAAGCTTTGGTGTAATTTGTTACACAGGAATAGACTAGTAACACAGGAACTCTGTTTGCAACTCCTCTCTAAGTCTAAAATTATCTCAAAATAAGTTTAAAATATATACATATATATCACTTGGCACAAGTAGCAATCGTCTGTTTTCCACTAGGTAGATGAGGATAACCCTACCTCATAGGTTTGTCACGAAGACTAAGTGAGATAGCATGTATAAGTTCCTCACTGCCAGACTGCTACATGTGGATGTTGAATAAATGTTTTTTTCCCTTTCTCCATTTCAAGCTCAGTGTCCTGTATTAAGGTATGCTTTCAATTATTAGGTGGAAACATTAAACACAAAAGGTCAATTCCATTTGGCCATACAATAAGAGACTCAATGCAAAACTGAATTAATGGTACATGCACACGATGGAATACTACACAACAATGAAGAACCATGACAAATCCATGAAACATTTCACAACATGGATGAATCTGGAGGGCATTATGCTGAGTGAAGTAAGTCAGTCACAAAAGGACAAATATTGTATGAGACCACTATTATAAGAACTCAAGAAAAGGTATACATAGAGAAAAAAGCATTCTTTGATGGTTACAAGGGTGAGGAGCGGGGGAGGGGAAATCACTAGGTAGATATTACACAAGTGTCAACTTTGGTGAAGGGAAAGGCAACACACAATATAGGGGAAGTCAGTATAACCTGACCAAAGCAAAGGCATAAAAGTTTCCTAGACACATCCAAACTTGAGGGGCTGAGTTGCTGGGGCTGGGGACTGGGGACTATAGTCTCAGGGGACATCTAGGTCAACTGGCATAACATAGTTCATAAAGAAAATGTTCTACATCCCACTTTGGTGAGTAGCATCTCGGATCTTAAAAGCTTGCAAACAGACATGTAAGATGCATCAATTGGTTCCAACTCACTTGGAGCAAAGGAGAAAGAAGAAAGCCAAAACCCCAAGGAAAATATTAGTCCAAAGGACCAATGCACCACAACTACCACAGCCTCCACCAGACTGAGCCCAGAAGAACTAGATGGTCCCCAGCTACCACCACTGACTGCTCTGACAGGGATCACAACAGAGACCCAGGCAAGCAGGAGAAAAACGTAGAAAATTCAAATTCATAAAAAGACCAGACTTACCAGTCTGAAAGAGACTGACAGAACCCCCCAACACTATGGCCCCCGGGCACTTTGCTAACCCAGAACTGAAACCACTCCTCAAGCCCACTTTTCAGACAAAGATTAGACAGGCCTATAAAACAAACAATAACACATGTAAGGAATGTACTTCTTAGTTCAATCAAATATAGTAGACCAAATGGGCAACTCCTGCCCAAAAGCAAGATGAGAAGGGAAGAAGAGACAGGAACTGGTTGATTGGACACAGGGAACCTGATATGAAAAGGGGGAGCATGCTGTCACATTGTGGGGATTGCAACCAATGTCACAAAACAGTGTGTGCATAAATTTCTGAGTAAGAAATTAACTTGAGGTATAAATTTTCACCTAAAATTAGGCTGAATAGTAAAAATCTCAGGCATTTATTCTTGAACTGGGTTTCCTTCCCTACAATACATTGTGAGGTGGGGCACAAGGACAAAATAATTTCCACTGATACTAGGTTGAAGATTTCAACTCTATGAAATGAAAACACTGAGAGGGAGAGAGAAGAGAGAAAAAGAGAGCAGCCTCTCAAATCCTGGTCTTCAGCATCTCTCCAAAACAATAAATAAGGGATTAGTAAATTATACCATTGGAAGATCAAAGATTCTCCTCAGAATAACTCAGTGTTTTATAATACTTGATGCCAAGTCTTGCGCAAAGCCCCCTGAAAGTATAAGTACATTACTCTCACATGTTCTCTCTTACATATTTATTCATTTCCTGAAAGGCTTCTAGCAGATTAGTCACATACAATCTCCCCTAAGAGAAATCATACTGCTTTTCCCTTAAGAAGTTACATTTACTTAAAAGTATTTCAAACCCATTATTATCAATGCCATCAGCTTGCTTATTATTACAATGAGACTCACCGATGTGCAGATACCGGAGTCCCCTCTGGATTGAAATATCCCTCCAAATCTGAAATGTTCACTTGTGTTTGCCTTGAGGTCACTATCTGGCTATTCTGAGAAGGTTTGTTTTTCAAGTCCTGAGTAATAGCACTACTATCTGTAAGAGGAAAATGTACACCGTGGACATCTAGTGAAGATTTATATTCTGAGGTTGGTTCCAAAGATCTTGAAGATATGGTTTGTAGTTCAGAGTTAAACTCTATATTCATCCTTGATTCACAAACAGGATCCAATGAATGTAACCTTTTATCTAAGGTTCCACTATCCAACTTGGAAGGAGTCTTGGGAGAAAGAGTTATACGAACACAAGAAAGTGCTCTTCTATTTGAAGGTGGAGTACAGTAATTTGGGAATGATTGGGAGATCACATTATTGAACTTGGCTTCAACATTTACCATATCAGAAATGTGTGATTCAGGCTTATGTTGATTATCCTTTTCTACTACACATTCCTCCTCTTCAGGAAAGGGGGAATGGTGTTTTCTCACATGGTGATCTACACATGGGTCTTTGCTTTGTTCAAAGAGTTCACGTTGTTCAAGAAAAATGTCAGAAGGAAGGTCTAAAGCTATACAATCCTGACCTTGAGGCAAGTGAGAATGGTTTTCTCTCATCTGATAAGCTACATGTGAGGCTTTGCTTTGTTCAAAGAGCTCTCGTTGTTCAAGGAAAATACGAGAAGGAAGGTCTGAAGCGACATAATCTTGATGCTGAGGAGGGGGAGAATGGTGTTTTCTCATGTGGTGATCTGCATGTGGGGCTTTGCATTGTTCAAAGAGTTGGCGTTGTTCAAGGAAAATGAGTGAAGGAAGATCTGGAGTTATGGTTGCATTCTTCTCTTTTACTCCTAGTGTGGAATTTGCTCTGCCCTTGCTAATGAAATTGCTACAGTTTGCACTGGGACTGGGCTCAGAATGACTGACTTTAAAATCTGGTATTTCTAAGAGTTTTTCTTCTTGGTGAGAATGCTCAAAATCTACATGTAATTTTTGGTTTTGCCTGTCGCTCTCTTGTAAAACAGTTCGATCTTTATCTGGTGAATGACTATACATTTTAACTGATGAAGGAGAAGAGGTTTTCTCTTTTTGATCTCTACTAAGATTTTGTTCTTCAGTGAAATGAGAATTAAATACCCCCACAGATGCTCCAGTACTACCTTCGGTAACACCAACCTTAAAAACAGAGGAGTCTGAAATGCATTTAGAATGTCGGTGAGATGAAAAAGTGATGGAGGTAGTAAACTTTCTCATGGGTTCTGGGGGCAGCATTTGTGATGAAGAATGAAAATCCATTTCCTCAGGTGGCCCACGAGCAGGGTCTACTAATTCTGACGACCAAGGGTCCATCTTTTCACGGAATGGCACTCGAAAATCCTTGCTAATATTAAAGTTATTGGCTATAAAGTTTTGATATGGGGAGTGGCTTCGTAACTGCAAAGAATTCCAAACTTTGAAGCGGGGGTTGTTCTGATCTAGTGATTCTGAAAGGCTGATGTGCCTGGCTCTCCATGATGATGGGCCCTGCTGTCCTCTGATCATTTCTTCAGGTTCATCAGATCTGAAGACACAAGGATGACTGTCCAATTGTGTCTGCTGAGAAGTTAGAGTCCTTAAACATCCTTTTTCGTGGCTCTCAATAATAATGTGACTACACACAGCTTCTGGCTTGCATCCTATTCCCCGCGGACTCTGTAAACCCTAGAAGATATAAACAGATTCTTACTTGAAGTAGTTCCAAACAGTTATATAAATGTCATTTTTATATACAGGGTAAGATTTGACCACGAAGCTCAGGCTGTGCTGTTCTTTTACAATAAAACAGGTAAAAGGACACAGCAAGAAACAGATAGGTAGCTACAGAATAAAATGACTCATGATACAGTTTTCAAAAATTTCACTTAAGTAACCATAGCAAATCTACTATGGTCCCCCAGTACTTATTCTCCCCTTCTTCCTTTTAGTAATAAAGGCTCCTCACCCTAACTTTTGCTAGCCAGTCACCAAGCTAGAGACATTTCCAGTTTCTTTTGCAATAGATGCGACCATATGCCTAGCCAATGGGATATGAACAAAAGGAGAAGTTCAACTTCTGCTTCCTATCCTTAAAAATCAACATCTTGACCTCCATGCTCACCCATTACCATCATCGTTGCTCTTGCCAGCTGAAAACGGTAATGCTTAAAACAACCTCGGAAGCCATGTATAAGGACAGCTCAGCAGCCTAGCCAGCTTGGGTCCTTGGGTGGCCTCAAAGAACAGAGCTCACTTTCCTATCCTGGACTAGGGCAAAGGGGGAAAAAAAGTTCTACGTTATTAGAGCCATGGTATTCTTGGGTCTCTTTTTTTTGTTGTTACAGAAGTTTGGCCTATATGCTAATATTTTACCCCTAAGAAGTCTGGCCTATATGCTAATATTTTACCCCTAAGAAGTTTGGCCTATATGCTAATATTTTACCCCTAAAAATAGGTAGGAGAACTAGTAGCTCCTCCTGGGGCATAGGATCAGTGCCCAAAACTGACTACAATAAATATATTCATGGTTTTTGTATTTTACTTATAAAATCATTATAAATTGGCACTCTATTTGTTGATATAACCACATTTATTTTTAAATAAAAATGTCTTAAATTAAGCTGCTACTTCCAGGAGGATGGAGTAGATGTACTTTTCTTCATTCCTCCTGCTAAATACAACTAAAATTCCTGGTCATTATATGTAAAACAAACTTAAGAAAACTCTGAAAGGTGTAGAGAAGAAGGTAGACCAACTAGGGACCCTGGGACCTGGAACTTGAGGAATGACACGGTGGTGAGATCTCTGAGTTTTCCTTTGGTCTCATATATCCCAGACTTAGAGCTGAAGAAGCCAGCAACCTGGGAACAAAGGGCACAGACAAAAAACCCTAACAAAATCCTGCTCTCACTAGCTAAAACAATAAAGGTACAGCCATGTATATGCCATCCAGATCCAGACATACAACCTTTCCTATACCTGAGAAGATCTCTTGTGCCTCTTCTCAGTCAACACCACACACTCGGCCCCAGCAGAGTGAATCATGGTTCTTACTTTTATCACCACTGATTAGTTTGCTTGTTTTTGAATTTCATATAAATGGAATCATTCAGTATGACTTTTGTGTCTGGCTTCATTTGCTATATTTAATGTGTGAAATCCTTCAATGCAATTAAGACAGCAGTAGTTTGTTCTTTTTTACTGATATGCAGAATTCCACTGTATGAATAAACCGTAATTGATCTGTCTATTCTACTCTTGATGGACATACAGGAAGTTTTCAGTTTGAGACTACTATTATTATTTTTCTCCTGTCCTTTAGATAACACATGCACTGACTTCTCTTGAGTGCACACCTAGAAGCAGAGCTGACGTGTCATAGGGCAGGTGTATGTTTACCTTTACTCCACCACCACCAGCTCCCATTGAGTTCATTATGATGCACAGCAACCCCATGTGTGTCAGAATAGAACTGTGCTCCACAGGGTTTTCAATGGCTGATTTTCAGAAGTAGATTGCCAGGCTTTTCTTCCAAGGGCCTCTGAGTGGATCTGAACCTTCAACCTTTCAGTCAGCAGAGTGTGTTAACTATTTGTACCACCCAGGGACTCCTTACCTTTAGAAGATAATGCTAAATTAGTTTTCCAGAGTATTGTACCACTTTACCCTCCCACCAGCAAGACATGAATATCCCACTTGCTCCACAACTTCCCCAATGTTGAGTATTGTTCTCTTTTTAATTTAGCCATTCTGATGTAAAGCAGTGTCTCACTCTGGTTTAATTTGCATTACACGAATGCATAAGGACACTGAGAACATTTTAAAACGCTAAAATTTTAAACCGCTTATTGGCCATTGGGATAATTTCATTTATTAAGTACCCATTTCAAGTCTTTGGGGAGGGGGAGCTGATTTGTGTACTTCTTTATATGTGTTCTGGACTTATGTCCTTTGTCAAATGTTTGTACTGCAAATACCCTCCACTCTGTTCATAGGGCCTTTTCACTGTTCTTAGTGCCTTAATGTTAATAAATAGCAATCAATCAATTCTTTCTTTTATGGTTAGTGCTGTTTTGTGTCCTATTTAAGGAATCTGCCTACCTCAAACATCATGAAGAGATTCTATATTTTCTCCAAGAAGCTTTGTTATTTTACCTTTCACATTAAGGTCTATGATCCAACTCAAATTAATTTTGTGTAAGGTATGATGCAGGGGACAAGGTTCTCTTTGTTCCTCTCATGGATAGAAAAAATTGATCATCAATAATCAATTCCATGCATGGATTCAAGCATTACTCACCCTAGTGCTTAAAACAACCTTGTTCAAAAGGCTGTAGATTTCCCTCCCCTATAACCCTGTCTAAGATAGCCTTGGTGATGCAGTAGTTAAGAGCTCGGTGCTAATTGAAAGATTGGTTGTTTGAACCCACCAGCTCCTCCATGGGAAAAAGATGTGGCAGTCTGCTTTGGTAAAGATTACAGGCTTGGAAACCCTATGGGGCAGTTCTACTATGTCTTATAGGGTCACTATGAATCTGTATTGACTCGGCGGCAACAGGTTTTGTTTTTTGTTTATAACTCTGTCTGATTAAACATTTTATTACTAACTTGAAAGAACCCTGGTCGTGAGTGGTTAAAGCGCTGGGCTGCTAACCAAAAGGTCAGCAGATCAAACCCACCAGCCATTTCACAAACGAAAGATGTGGCAGTCTGCTTCCAGAAATGCTATAGGGCAGCTCTACTCTGTCCTACAGGGTCACTATGAGCCGGAATCGACTCAACAGCAACGGGTTATCAACAATTTGGATAAAAATACTTTTCAAATATACGAAGCTGGAAGAGATATTTAACATAATATATGACCAAAATGAGATTCAAAGTCATTCCTATAGGCTTGAATACACTGAGGTGAAACGAAGAAGAAGAAATACAGCAGAGTTTAAGAGTATTACATGGGCACAAGAATCAAGAATAGAGATCTTGGCAGTGGTTCACATTTTAGAAAAAAAAAAGCAAAGTATGATGTGACCATTAGGAATCTTAGAATGCATTAATAAAAAGAGAACTACCAATATACTTCGTTCTGGTGAGACAGCACATGTTGTATTGTGTTTAATTCAGCATACCATAGTTTAAGAGGAACACAGACAAACTAGAGTCTACCCAAAGGAAAGCAATCTGCTGAGGAGTCTAGAAACATCACCATATGAAGATTTAAAAAAAAAAAACAAGGAAATTCCAATCACTGGAGGAAAAATATGTACTTTTAAACAAATGGTGCTAGGAGAACTCATTTTCCATTTTATGATTTATTAATTTTGTTGTTCACAAGCATATATGTAAAACCTAAAATCCAGTTTCATTTATACTTTTTAAAATGTTCCCAAAATTGAGATAAGCCAAATAATTAGGCTGTATCACTTAAGTAGGAAGAATAATTTTCTAAGAAACTTGGTATGAACCAGGCCATAAAGTCAATGCATATGATAGCTCTACCAACGTTTATAGAATTAATAACAACAACAACTGCCACTGATTAGGCACCAACTAGATACCGTATATTCTACTAAGCATTTTATAGGCATTGTCTCATGTAATCCATACCACAACTGTATAAAATGGTTATTATTATTGCCTATTACTGTTCATAATGCAAAAAATTGTTAACAATGAAAATACCCTATCCACAGAATGGGTAAACTATGATATACACTGGAATACCATACAGCCATAAAAAGGAATAATTAAAACTATTATATCCACATGGACGAATCTCAAAAGCAAAGATTATGTGAAAAAAGCAATTCTCATAAGAACATATACCATTCTGATCCCATATAGAGCTCAAAACCATGCTGAAGAGCAAGGAAGCCAACACATGACAGGTTAAGACAGGAAGGAGATGTGACTGGGAAAGAGTACTCAAAGGCTTCAATGGTATTTGGCAACATTCTATTTCTTAAGCTGGGTGATCGATACACAGGAATGATTTGTATTTCTCTTAACTCTTTAAGTACATGTTTCATATATATTCTTTTTTATGCATGAAACGGTTCATAATAGAAGGACACAAGTACTATTAAAAAAGAAAGCCATTTATATCAGTGTCATTTAGTGTCTCTACTGATAAGGTAAGCAAACCCAATCTTATTTTTCTAAGAAGATAAATTTTTCTCAGTGGATGAGTCTTGGATCAAGCAAGAGAATCTAATCCTTAAATCTTAACTTTTGAAGAATTAAGGCTCCCAACACTTTAGCCAAAGACTACCAGTGACTCAAGTGGAGTCATCAATGCCAAGGGTGAGAGATCCAAATTCCACCACCCTTTCTTTCACGGTTTCCCTTTACATTTCCAGGTTTCTCTCCTACCTGGGACGAGTCACTTGTTCTCCCATGACCAAACAACTTTGCCTTGATCTCTTCCACTTTTCTCCTGTCATCTTCATTTAATTCTGAAATGGAGTACCCACACTCATGAGCCAAATTAAACTTCAGATTCCAGGCTGGAGAGAAAGCATAAAAACACCTGAGATAATATAATGCAAACGTGGTCATTTGTCAGTGATTGTAAGAGCACAGATCATCAACATGGCCTATATAAAGCCTACACAACTTTATCAAAATGTGTTTGCTCTCGATTATATGACAAACTATCATAAGCTGTTGAAAGAGATCATTTCAGTGAAAAGCCCAATTTTTTTTTAAACATACTCTACAGAGAGTTGTCCAAAGAGGCTACTTGAAATGTGATATGCAATCATCTTTATCCTAACCTTTCTTCCAATCGAGAGTCCCTTTGCCTCCCCCTTTAGCTCCTGCTACAGTTACTACCACTTCGATAAGAGCAGACATTTAAAAATAACAAATAAAACTTGTTTTTTTATGACAATCAAAATATGGTAAGTGGTACCCCAGTGCCGTCGATGGTAAGTGGCAGAAGAAAAAATATAGACAATTAATCTCAAAGGAGGATTTCCAGGTAGAACTGAATTGCTTATGAGTTGTCCCTCTACCTGCCTCCCTCCCCCCAATACATTTCCCATGTTGTCTTCAGCTTTTTTTTTTTTTTTAAATATAGAATTCTACTATTAGAGATTAATGGGGTTAGTACGTATCCTCTTTTAAACCTCTAACCCAAGTTTTGGTGTGAGATATCTTGATTAGTTTTTTTTTTTAATGTCTACGATCACCTTTGAGCATTTTATTACAAAAGAGGAAGGAAAAATATAAATAATTTTAGGACACAGAACAAATCAGACCACAAAGAAAATTGTGGCCTCAAAATAAGAATACTATAATAGGAGGCTTAGAGAAGCGTGAGCGCTTCAGAACCTTGGAAACTTTACTCTGCTTCAGACATCAGAACCTACTTCTAAAAATATCCTCTGATGGTTATGAGGGTAGGAAGTGAGGGAGAGGGGTATTTACTAATTAGACAGTAGACAAGAGCTATTTTAGGTGAAGGGAAAGACAACACACAGTACAGGAGAAGTCAGCACAACTGAACTAAACGAAAAGCAAAGAAGTTTCCTGAATAAATTGAAGGCTTTGAAGGCCAGAGTAGCAGAGATGGGGGTTTGGGGACCATGGCTTCAGGGGACATCTAGGTCAACTGGCATAACAAAATGTATTAAGAAAACATTCTGCATCCCACTTTGGTGAGTGCCACCTGGGGTCTTAAAAGCTAGCAAGTCACCATCTAGGATGCGTCAATTGATCTCAACCCATCTGGAGCAAAGGAGAATGAAGAACACCAAAGACATAAAGCAAAGATGAGCCCAAGAGAAAGAAAGGGCCATATAAACCAAACACTACATCAGCCTGAGACTGGAAGAACTAGATGGTACCTGGCTACCACTGATGACTGCCCTGACAGGGAATACAACATAGAATCCCTAATGGAGCAGGAGTACAGTGTGATGCAGACCTCAAATTCTCATAAAAAGACCAGACTTATTGATTTGACAGAGGCTAGAGGGACCCTGGAGGTCATGGTCCCCAGACCCTTTGTTAGCCCAAGACTGGAACCATTCCTGTGGTCTACTCTTCAGACAGGGATTAGACTGGACAATAAGACAGAAAATGATATCAATGAGGAGTGCACTTCTTGGCTCAAGTAGACACATGAGACTATGTGGGCAACTCCTGTCTGGAGGCGAGATGAGAAGGCAGAAGGGGACAGGAGCTGGTTGAACGGACATAGGGAACACAGGGTAGGGAGGAAGAGTGTGCTGTTACATTAGGGCAAGAGCAGCTAGGGTTACATAGCAAGGTGTGTATAAGTTTTTGTATGAGAGACTGACTTGATTTGTAAACTATCACTTAAAGCACGATAAATTAAAAAAAAAAAAAAAAAGAACCTACTTCTAGGCCGCAAACTCAGACTAGCACTGTTAATACAATATCTCAGCTACATTATTGGTTAAATGGGCTTTTTCTACATTGTTAGACGAAAATGTAATCACTTGAACAATTCTATAAGAAAACTAATTTAGAGCTCCAAACATTTAATTTTAAATAAATTATTAAAGTATGTTTATAAGCTGGAAACTGCCTTTATTATAAAATATTGGTTCTTACCCCGTGCTCGTACCCGACTTTCCTCTTCCTCTGCATTTCTCAGTATTTGTTTAGCATGATTCAATGAGGACTCACATTGCAGGAGGTTTTTCACATGTGCAGCCAGTGAATCCACACTGCTGCTGCCACCATCATCACTCTCTGACACACCCTCTTCCTCTCTGCTATCTGTTATGCTAGCGTTGGGTGAAACATCCGGGAAGAAGTTTAGAAGAACATCTGACGCTGACTCCAGAGACTCTGGTAAATTACTGTCCCATGAGCAGGAACCATGGCCATCACTTGTGTCACTACTTGAATCACTTTTTACGATAGTCACCACAGGGATAACAATTTTATTCCCAATGGTTCCACTACACCCTTCAGGTTCAGACCTCGTTACAGATTTGGCTGTTTCATATTGCTTAAGGGTTTCCTCTGATGCTACTCTGGCTTTGTGTTCTGCTTCCTGTAGAGGACTTCTAACTGTAGTTGAACTAATAAACTCCCAATTTTCAATGCCTCTCTGGCATTTTAGATTTGTCTGTGTGCTAATATCCTTCTGTACGCAGCTGTTGCTTGGGTTTTCTTCTGCTGATGGCTCTTTCTGACACAAATTACCACTGCATTCATCAGTTGTGACAGGTTCTTTGAAGCAAACCACCTTCTTCGATTGCATACATGAAATATCACCAACATCCCTGAAAGGGATAAGGGGAGCAGGAATCTTGCATCGTCTCAGTGCTATTTTTTCTGCCTCCATTAAAAGTGTCTGAATTTCTTTAAGAGTTTTGGAACCACTGTTAATATTCCTGGTTTCCTCAGAGCCCAAATCTCTAAAACCTAAAGTTTCTGGCTTATTTATTACAACTCTATCCTCAACCTGAGAATTTATAGGCATATTCTTTGAGCGAACACTGAGGTCAGAGGAATTAAAATTATCTACTAGCTTTTGGGCATGTTCTGAAACAACTTTGTGCTTTTCACTATGTAAGTAAATACCAGGGGGAGCTGTTGGTAACACGGTAATCTGTTCAACTTGCCCAAGAGCACTTGAGACCTTCAGAATATCTTCAGTTACATGTCTATCTGGTAAACCCTTTTCAGAAGAAATACTAGGCTTTTCTCTGTGTGAAACAGAACTAGGAGGAACTGTTGGTAACACAGTTTTCTGGTCACCTGGTCCAGGAATTGTTGAAACCTTCGGAATATCATCAGTTAGACGCCTGTCTGACAATTCCGATGGGCAGAAAAAATCAGATATCTCTGTCTGTGTATAGGAACTAGTAAGAGGTATTGGTATCCCAGTATTCCCATCAGGTGGTTTAGGGACAGCTGAAACCTTCAGATTATCTTCAGTTTTATGTCTATCTGGCAACTCCTGTTGAGAGAAAATACTGGGCTTTATTCTTTGAGAATAGGAGCTAGAGAAAACTGTCAAAAATGTAGTCTTCTGGTCATCTGGTCTAATCACAGTTGAAATCTTGGGCTTCTCTCTGTGTGAGTTGGAATTGGTGGGAGTTGTTGGTGACTCAGTCTTCTGGTCATTCGATCCAGTAATAGGTGAGATCTTGAGCTTCACTCTATGTGAGCTGGAGCTAGTGGGAGTTATTAGTAACCCAGTTTTCTGATCAGCTGGTCCAGGGACAGTTGAAACCTCTGGAGCTTCTTCAGTTAGATGACTATCTGGAAAATTCTGTTGGTAGAAAGTACCGGGCTTCTCTTTAGGTGAGAAAGAACTAGAAAGTAGTGTCGGTATCCCAGTTTGCTGGTCAGCTGGTCCAGGAACATCCGAGCTTTTCAGAGACCCTTCAGAAAGATGACTGTCTGGCAACACCTGCTGGTAGAAAATACCAGGTGCCTCTCTCTGTGAGTAAAGACTAGAGGGTACAGTTGATATCCCAGACTTTTGGTCAGCTGGTCCAGGAACAGCTAAAACTTTCAGAGTCTCTTCAGTCAGATCACTGACTGACAACTCCTGTTGGTAAAATACACCAGACTTCTCTCTATGTGAGTAAGAATTAGAGGGTACTATTGGTATTCCAGTCTTCTGGTCAGCTGGTCCAGGAACAGGTGAATCTTTCAGACCCTCTTCAGTTAGATGACTATCTGGCAGTGTTTGTTGGTGTGAAGTACCAGGTTTCTCTTTATGTGAACAGGAAGTACAGAGTACTGTTGCTATCTGAGTCTTCTGATCAGCTGGTTCAAGAACAGTTAAAACTTTCAGAGGCTCATCAGTATGATGAGGATCTGGCAACTCCTGTTGGGAGAGAGTACTGGGCTTCTCCTTATGTGAGTAAGAACTAGAGGGTACTGTTGGTATCCCAGTCTTCTGGGCAGCTGGCCCAGGAAGAGCTAAAACTTTCACAGCCTCCTCAGTTAAATGACTGTCTGTCAACGTCTGCTGGTAGAAAACACCAGGCTTCTCTTTCTGTGGATAGGAACTAGAGGAAACTGTTTCTATCCCAGTCTTTTGGTCAGTTGGTCCAGGAACAGGTGAACTTTTCAGAGCCAGTTCAGTTAGATGACTATCTGGCAACTCCTGTTGGTAGAAAGTACCAGGCTTCTCTCTGTCTAAGTAGGAACTAGAGGGTACTGTTGGTATACCAGTCTTCTGGTCAGCTGGTCCAGAAACAGGTAAAATTTTCAGAGTCTCTTCAGTTATATGACTATCTGGCAATGCCTGTTGGTAGAAAACACCAGGCTTCTCTCTTTGTGGGTAGAAACTAGAGGACGGTGCTGGTATCTCAGCCTTCTGGTCAGCTGGTATGCCAGGAACAGGTGAACTTCTCAGAGCCTCTTCAGTTAGATGACTACTTGGCAACACCTGTTGGTAGAACACACCAGGCTTCTCTCTCTGAGGGTAGGAACTAGAGGACAGGACTGGTATCTCAGCCTTCTGGTCAGCTGGTATAACAGGAACAGGTGAACTTCGCAGGGCATCTTCAGTTAGATGACTATCTGGCAACACCTGTTGGTAGAAAACATCAGGCTTCTCTCTATGTGAGTGGAAACTAGAGGGTACTCTTGGTATCCCAGTCTTCTGGTCAGCTGCTATACCAGGAACAAGTGAGCTTTCCAGAGCCTCTTCAGTTAGATGACTATCTGGTAGTGCCTGCTGGTAGAAAGTACTGGGATTCTCTCTATGTGAGTGGGAACTAGAGGGTACTGTTGCTTTGCCAGACTTCTGGTCACGTCGTCCAGGACCAGCTGGACCTTTCAGAGCCTCTTCAGTTAGATGACTATCTGGCAATGTCTGTTGGTAGAAAACACCAGGTTCCTCTTTCTGTGGGCTGAAACTAGAGGACAGTGTTGGTATCCCAGTTTTCTGGGTAGCTGGAATGCCAGGAACAGGTGAACTTCTCAGAGCCTCTTCAGTTAGATGACTATCTGGTAACACCTGCTGGTAGAAAGTATCAGGCTTCTCTCCATGTGAGTGGGAACTAGAGGGTACTGTTGGTATGCCAGATTTCTGGTCAAACGGTCCATGACCAGCTGAGCCTTTCAGGGCCTGTTTGTTTTGATGACTATCTGGCAACGTCTGCAAGTAGAAAACACCAGGCTTCTCCCTCTGTGGGTAGGAACTAGAGGACACTGTTGGTATCCCAGTTTTCTGAGTAGCTGGTATGACAGGAACAGGTGAACTCAGAGCCTCTTCAGTTAGATGACTATCTGGTAACACCTGCTGGTAGAAAGTATCAGGCTTCTCTCTAGGTGAGTAGGAACTAGAGGGTGCTATTGGTGTGCCAGACATCTGGTCAGGTCGTCCAGGACCAGCTGAACCTTTCAGAGTCTCCTCAGTTATATGACTATCTGGCAATGTCTGTTGGTAGAAAACCCCAGGCTTCTCTCTCTGTGGGTAGAAACTAGAGGACACTGTTGGTATTGCAGTCTTCTGGGTAGCTGGTATGATAGGAACAGGTGAACTTCTCAGAGCCTCTTCAGTTAGATGACTACCTGGTAACGTCTGTTGGTAGACAGTGTCAGGCTTCTCTCCATGTGAGTGGGAACTAGAGGGTAATGTTGGGATGCCAGACTTCTGCTCAGCTCGTTTAGGACCAGCTGAGCTTTTCAGAGCCTGTTCATTTAAATGACTATCTGGCAATCTCTGTTGGTAGAAAACACCGGGCTTCTCTCCTTGTGAATAGGAACCAGAGGACACTGTTTGTATCCCAAGCTTCTGGCCAGGCAGTATGCCAGGAACAGGTGAACTTCTCAGAGCCTGTTCTGTTAGATGACCATTTGGTAACACCTGTTTGTAGAAAGCACCAGACTTCTCTCTAGGGGAGTAGGAACTAGAGGGTACTGTTGGTATGCCAGACTTCTGGTCAGGTTGTCTAGGACAAGATGACCCTTTCAGAGGCTCTTCAGTTATTTTACTATCTGGCAAAGTCTCTCGGAAGAATATCCCAGGCTTCTTTCTCTGTGGGTAGGAACTAGAGGACACTGTTGGTATCCCAGTTTTCTGGGTAGCCGGTATGCCAGGAACAGGTGAACTTCTCAGAGCCTCTTCAGTTAGATGACTATTTGGCAACATCTGTTGGTAGAAAACCCCAGGCTTCTCTCTCTGTGTGGAGGAACTAGAGGACACTGTTGGTATCCCAGTTTTCTGGGTCGCTGGTATGCCAGGAACAGGTGAACTTCTCAGAGCCTCTTCAGTTAGATGACTATCTGGTAACACCTGCTGGTAGAAAGTATCAGGCTTCTCTCCATGTGAGTGGGACCTGGAGGGTACTGTTGGTATGCCAGACTTCTGGTTAGGTTGTCCAGGACCAGCTGAGCCTTTCAGAGCCTGTTCATTTAAATGACTATTTGGCAATGTCTGTTGGTATAAAACACCAGGCTTCTCTCTTTGTGAGTAGGAACTAGAGGACACTGTCTGTATCCCAAGCTTCTGGCCAGGTGGTATGCCAGGAACAGGTGAATTTCTCAGGCCCTCTTCACTTAGATGACTACCTGGTAACACCTGTTGGTAGAAAGTACCAGGCTTCTCTCTATGTGAGTAGGAACTAGGGGATACTCTTGGTATGCCAGTGTTTTGGTTGTAACTTTCAGGAACAGCTGAACTTTTGGGAGTCTCTTTAGTTAAATGACTATCTGGTAATGTCTGCTGGAAGAAAATACCAGGTCTCTCTCTATATGAGTAGTAACTAAGGGGCACTGTTGGTACTCCAGTCTTCTGGTCAGCTAGTCCAGGAACAGGTAAACTTTTCAGAACCTCTTCACTTAGATGACCATCTAGTAATACCTGTTGGTAAAAAGTACTGGGCTTCTCTCTTTGTGAGTTGTAACTAGAAAGCATTGTTGGTATCTCAGGCTTCTTGTCACCCTGTCCAGGAACAGGTGGACTCTTTTTCAGAGCCTCTTCAGTTAGATGGCTATCGAGTAATACCTGATGGTTAAAGGTACTGGGCTTCTCTCTTTGTGAGTAGTAACTAGAGAGCACTGCTGGTATCCCAGTCTTTTGGTCAGCTGGTTCAGGAACAGGTGAACTTTTTTTCAGAACCTCTTCAGTTAGATGGCTATCTGGTAACACCTGTTGGTAAAAAGTACTGGGCTTCTCTTTTTGTGAGTCGTAACTAGAGAGTACTGTTGGTATGCCAGGCTTCTGGTCAGGTGGTCCAGGAACAGCTGAGCTTTTCAGGGACTCTTCAGTAAAATCACTACCTGACAACTCCTGATGAAAGAAAGTACTAGGCTTTTCCCTATGTGAGTAGGAACTAGAGGGCACTGTTTGTATCTCAGTCTTCTGATCACCTGGTCCTGGAGCAGCTAAAAGTATCAGAGCTTCTTCACTTAGATCACTGTCTGACAATGCCTGTTTGTAGAATATACTGGGCTTATCTCTATGTGAGCAGGAACTAAAGGTTACTCTTGCTATCTTAGTATTCTGGTCAGCTGGTACAGGTGTAGTTAAAGCTTTCAGAGCTTCTTCACTTAGATGACTGTCTGGTAACTCTTGCTGATACAAAGTACTAGGCCTCTCTCTATATGA
Source organism: Elephas maximus indicus (assembly GCF_024166365.1). NCBI lineage: Eukaryota > Metazoa > Chordata > Mammalia > Proboscidea > Elephantidae > Elephas > Elephas maximus. Next base: position 62,355,154 of record NC_064835.1, read on the forward strand.
GTGGGAACTAAAAGGCACTATTGGTATTTCAGTCCTTTGGTTTGCCTGTATAGGTACAGCTGAAACTTCCAGAGTCTGTTCACTTAGAGGACTATCTTGCAAAGTCTGTGGGTAGAAAACATCAGTATGCTGACCAAGAGTCTTCTGTTGAGCGGACCTTACAATCAACTGAGGCAAGGCCTCAGTATGCAAGGACAAATTAGATCTAATGTCTGAGTCTCCAGAAGTGGTAGTACTGCCTGATTTCAAGTTGGTTTGAGTAATTCCATCTGTGCTTCCCTCAGTAGTATCTCCTAAAGAAAAAGATTTGTTAATATTATACATATATATTTTTTATATGCATATATATATATATAAATGCTGTTATTCTGAATTCAAAAGAAACACTTCCCACTTTACTGAAAAACATAAAAACAAAAGCATTCCCTTTCTTGGGCCTTTGCCTTCTAGAAATGAATCCTAAGAAAACAGTCATTAAAGAAGACAAATATTTATAAACACATTAATTATAAAGCTATGTGTAATGGCAAACTAAAGTGGAAATAATTTAAATATACAACAACAGAATAATGGTTAAAAATAACAATATATCCACATGATGGACTATTATACAGATCTTAAAATTTTTTAAAAAAGAACATTCAATAGCATGGGAAAATGCTGTCAGGCCTGAGATTTTATTTTACCTTACTTACAAGCTAATATGCAGCCCTGGTGACACAGTGGTTAAGAGGTCGGCTGCTAACCAAAAGGTCAACGGTTTGACTCCAACAGCCGCTCCAAAGAAGCCCTAAGGGGCAGTTCTACTCCGTCCTATAAGGTCACTATGAATCAGAATCTACTCAATTGCAATGGGTTTACAAGCTAATATGTCAGTCTATTATTGTTCCAATAACTAGTAATTATCAGTGCATCCTAACTGAATGTTTGATCAATTGCAGACTGCAGAAGTTGGCAAAAATCTTCAATTTCTTCATCTTTGGCATTAATGGCTGGTGTGTAAATATGAAAAATAGTTGTACTAACTGGTCTTCCTTGCATATGTATGGATATTATCCTATCACTGACAACACTGTATTTCAGGCTAGATCTTGAAATGTTCTTTGACGATGAACCTTTGTACATTCCATGTTCTGATTATTATTTTTTTAATGTGTTTTAGGTAAAAATTTACAGAGCAAATTAGTTTCTCGTTAAACAATAAATACACAAATTGTTTCATGACACTGGCTGCCAACCCTGCCATGTGTCAACACTCTCCCCTTCTCCACCCATTTCTGTTTCCATTCATCCAGTTTCCTGTCCCTTCCTAACTTCTTGTCTTTGCTTTTGGAATATGGGCTATGGAAATTTTTGTAAGGAAACAAAGTTAACACACCAAAACCTAGTTTTTTGAAATGATTTCCTAATTTTTAGAAGTTTTTACATGCCTTTTCCGTTACAAATTACCTGTGACACCATGAAGGGGCAAGAAGGTAAGATATACAGCAAATCCTTGAAGGATCCAGAGGTTTATAAACGATAAAAAGACCTTACTTAAAAAGATGTTAGGTGAAAGGAAAAGATTAGTAAAGGAAACTAGAAGAACTACAGGTTAAGCTGCTAAAAGGGCAAGAGGAGATCTGAAGTGTTAACGAGAATCTTGTGACAGTTCTATGTAAGCTTAAGGACATACACTTCAAACTTTCAGAAGCAATACTTATGATAAATCCCCTATCATTTTTAGGATACATTTATATAAATAAGGGATTTATGGATGCTGGATGATGGTGGGTGGCACAGTTTTAGAGTACTTACTCTCAGCTCTGAGAGACAAATAAATAGTATATTTGCTACAATATTACTATAAACCTATTGAATCCTTGGAGATCCATTTTCAGAACTGAATGGGGATAAAAAGTTCTGACCATGGAAAGGAAGACAGTTACCCAGAAAAAGGCCATATATACCAAAACTGTATATTGGTGTGAACTATGTGCCACTTAGAGAAGAAGAAGACTAACAATCTGGTTCGGATCTGCTGAAGGATTCTTCCACATAGGAACATATGCTTATTAACACAGACAGCTTCCTTAGGAGACAAAGACAGCACTGCTTTATTTCCCAAAGTATAATCTAAGATTGTGTTATAGGCTATGACCTGATTTAAATAATGACAATAATAACAAGCAAGTATTTTTTTCTATTTCTCACAGACAAATGAGGTGCAATTCTAGATTTTACTTTTACATATGATTAAGAGCTTCTTACTAGTGGCCATTCTAAATGAATTATAAGTTACTAATATTTTTTAATATTAGCACACAAAAATAAATTATCATATTTCTAGATTTCAAGGACTTTAATTTAGTGACTACTAAGAAGTTTTTTTTTTTTTTTTTTTAAGAAGTTTGGCTGTCCTGAGAAGTACCTATTATACATACATGCCAAGTAGACTGAAATTCCTGCAGTTTTAAAAGGATATCAATGATACTTTAAGTTGATGTCTTAGTTGTCTAGTGCTGTTATAATAGTAATACCACAAATGGATGGCTTTAACAAACAGAAATTTATTCTCTCACAGTTTAGGGGGCTGGAAGTCCAAATTCAGGGCGCTGGCTCCAAAGGAAGGCTCTCTCTCTCTCTCTGTTGGCTCTGGGGGAAGGTCCTTTTCATCAATCTTTCCCTGGTCTAGGAGCTTCTCAGTGCAGGCACCCCAGGTCCAAAGGATGCACTCTGCTCCTGGCTTCTTGCTTGGTGGGAATGAAGTCCCTCTCCTCTCTGCTCGCTTCTCTTTTTTATATCTCAAAAGAGATTGACTTAAGACACAGCCTAATCCTGTAGGCCTTATCAACAGAAGTGCCCCTAATCCCGCCTCACTAACATCATAGAGGTAGGATTTACAGCACATAGGAAAAATCACATCAGATGATAAAACGGTGGACAATTACACAATACTGGGAATCATGGCCAGCCAAGTTGAGACACATTTTTGGGGGACACAATTCAATCCACAGAGTTGCTCTTAGATTTCATTGTTGTTCCTCTTGCTTTCTAATTATTAACTACTATAACTTTTTTTTTATTTTTATAACTTTGTTAGAACCCTGGTGGAGCAGTGGTTAAGAGCTCAACTGCTAACCAAAAGGTCAGCAGTTCGAATCCACCAGCCTGCTCCTTGGAAACCCTTGGAGCAGTTCTACTCTGCCCTATAGGGTCGCTACGAGTCCGAATCAACTTGACAGCAATGGGTTGTTTCTTTTTTATAACTTTATTGTTTTTGCAATCTTCTAATTATTAATTATTGATAACTAGGTAATTATTACAATTTTAGTGTGGGTTATCTGATTAATTCTCAGTAGAATGACAGATGTTAGCATCAACATTATTTTCAACCAAAATTCTCTCATATCTAGACTGTAAAACATGTATATATTACAGTTCATATGTGAATTCTTGATACCTTTATTGACTAAGCAGGTGAAATATAACTCCCCAAAGTGCCCGTATTGTGATTAACGTTATCCTGCAGAAAACTGTATGCCATTCAAATAACTTGCGCCACAATATCACATTAAATGTTATAAAGTTGCTGAGTGTGAAAAGTTTATAGAGCATGATTTTCTAATATAAAATCACACAGATAAGCTCATACTACAATCTATACTCATCCTCTCATTTTTTTAATGGCTATCACTAAGTTCTTTTTCAATGTGAAAAGGGGCTACAGACTCTCTTGCACTCCTAAATGAGCAGTGGCTTCAGAAAGTTAAAAAACTAATGGTGTCATGGAAAGTTCATGAACTCTGCGCTCAGATGTAGATTTAAATCCAAAATTACACAATTTCCTGATAAAATACCCCTGGAAAAGTTAGTTTCTTCATCATACCACCCTCACAGGGTTGTGGAGAAGATTAAATCAGATAATAATATGTAAAGTGTCCGGCAAATAATAAGTAGTCAATAAAAACTGCACACTCCTGTTCCCTCTGGAACAGGAGGAGGATGTAATTCCAGATCTTGCTCCCAGACCCCTCATCTTTAAGCGAACCTTCCCAAAGTCCTGCCCACAAATATAAGTCCTCATTTACTCTGGGACACATCCAGGTTCTCTCTCTGCCCTCAGTACCCTGCATCTCCAAGGGAGAGAGATACTCAACAAAGAACAACCTAAGGTAGTTAGGCAAAACGACAGCCTGGGTTTTAAACACAAATTATGCCAAGAATACTAATGATAATGAAATCGATTAAGTTTGGCGGCATGGACCACAAACTCCAATACCACCAAACCTAAAGAAAGGCATATATGCCATGAAAATCATAGAGATGGCCTCCTGTTAATTAGAGACCACTGCAAACCTTAACAGAATGACAAGAAACAAATCTACAGGCCTTCAGAGTAATTCAACCAGATATGATTTTCATTTTCATTTGATCCACTCTTGGATAACTGATCCCCCCAAAAGTACAAAGCCCACTTCCTAATTCTACCCCTCCCCACTGACTCTACCTAAATATGTAATTCATTTAATATTCACCAATCTATTCATCAAGTTATTCAACAAATACTTCCTGTGCACCTTGCATGGTCAAATGCAAAGAAAATAACAAAGCCTCAGTTCTCTCCTCAAAGACCTTACAGTCTAACAGGAGATGGAGATAAGTAAACAAGCAATTATAAAACGATATGTTGACTGCAGTGATTAGGGGGTTGTTTACAGGATGCTAAGGTCCCTAGGTGGCACTGTTTGCACTCATTTACTAACCTAAGGGTTGGCGGTTTGAACCCACCCAGCAGGCACAGGCAAAGAAAAGGCCTGGTGATCTACTTCCATAAAGATTACAGCCAACAAAACCCTGTGGAGTTTTACTCTGTAACACACTGGGTCACCATAAGTCAGAACTGACTCAATGGCAACAAGTTTGGGGTGTTTTTTTTGTTTGCTTGGGAAACCCTGGTGGTGTAGTGGTTAAGTGCTACAGCTGCTAACCAAAGGGTCGGCCGTTCGAATTCGCCAGGCGCTCCTTGGAAACTCTATGGGGTAGTTCTACTCTGTCCTATAGGATCGCTATGAGTTGGAATCAACTCGACAGCACTGGGTTTTGGTTTGTTTTTACAGGATGCTATGGGAACATATGTAAGGAGCACCTGACTCAGCCTTAAGGAGTCATGGTGAGTGATGGAAACCTGGAAAGATGTCCTGAAAAAGACATCTAACCTGAGATAAAAAGGATGAATAGTAGGAGTTGGGCAAAGATGGGGCACAAGGAGTAGAGGAAGGAAGTGTTCCAAGCAGAGAAAACACTGTAAGATCAAGAAAACAAGAGGGTCTAGCATAATGAAAGAATGGTAGTAGTCCATATGATCAAAGAGGCTGGTGTGAGGCTAAAGAGGTGAGCGTGGGTCAGACCACAAAGGCCTTTCTAGGACATATTAAGGAGTTTGGAATTTCTTATCTTGAGGGTAATGATGGATATTAAGGGCTTTAAAATAGGAAATGGCATTATCAAGTATGCCTATTATAATAAGACTATTCTGGCTTAATACAGAGGATAGATAGGAGGGCAGAAAAGATAACCAGGTTTCCATTATAAACACGGAAATCCAAAAAAGGGAAAACGAGGGTCTGCAAAGCAGAATCAACAGGATTGGGTGACTGACTGGATGAGGTGAGGGAAAAGGAAGATGTACAGGTTTCTGGGTTGGGCTCCTGGGTAGACGTTCATTTACTGAGATGGAACACAGGAAAAATAGGTGGGAGGAGATGACTGGCTCATTTCTGAAGTTATGAGGTTAAGCTGGCTGCCTATGGGGCATCCAAATGAAGACTTCTATAGGTAGCTGAATACAAACATATGGATCATGAGACACATCTGGAAGGAGTCCCAGATTTGGAAGTCATAAGCCATAGAAATTAACTGAAGCCCGGGGATTAGATGATATCACCTCAGGAGAAGTTTAGAACCTTCCTTGCACAGAGCATTGTTTTCTACTCGCTGCTGTTGAGGATAAGTAAGCAAGGTGAGGACAGCCAATACTGTACCACTGAGTGATACTCTTAAGTTAGGGCTTTATTATATTTCAAGATTTATGTTAGGCATTAGAGAGAAGTAAAATACGGTACCCTCTCTGGGGAAGAATCTGGATAAACTGCTGATGTGCTATTGTAGAGTTCAAAAAATGGCAAGAACATTATGGAGTGAAGTAATCAAAAATCCTCTTAGAGAAAGCGGCACTTGGGCAAGGCCTTAAATATTAGGTAGAATAGGCATTGTGAAGAAAGGAAACGGCATTGCAGAAAAGGAAAGGGACAAGTAAAATATCAGAAGAATGAATGAACATTACTATGAAAGTAGAGAAATAAACAAAACAAAATGGCTTGCCTGGAATGACCAAAATGTACAGAAAAAAATGAGGTTGGATAAATAGAATATAAAAGGTCAGGTCTTGATAATCGGCCAGAAGAGTTTTGATTTGATAGAAGAGAAAGAAGAACATTATCATCAATGTTCAAAGAGAATATAAGAGTTGTGTTTAAGGAAGATCTAAAGTGGTACAATGTAGTGCTTAAGAATGCAGGCTCCGGAGGGAAGCTGCATGGCTTCACAACTGGTGCTCCACCATTTCTCCAGCTGTGTTGCCTTGGGCAAGTTACTCCATCTCTTCAAGCTTCATTACGCTCCATCATCAAATGGGATAACAACAGTACCTATCCTCATAACCCTGGTGGCACAGTGGTTAACAGCTACAGCAGCTAATCAAAAGGCCGCCAGTTCAAACCCACCAGGCACTCCTTGGAAACTCTATGGGGCAATTGTACTCTGTCCTATAAAGTCACTATGAATCGGAATTGACTCAACAGGAATGCGTTTTTTTTTTTTTTTGTTGTTGTTATCCTCATAAGGCAAGTATAAATATTAAATAATATCATCTATGTAAAATGCTTAGCAAAGTAAGCAAGCATGTTAGCTACTATTAGTCTGTGATGAGGCTGCAGATTTTAGAAAATTAGAAAGGTTCTATGGCATAGGTGTCTCTACCTTCTGGGGCTTGAGATCCCTGAGCTTATTCAATATTGCCTGAGAACAATCTTAACCTTGCTTCTCACCACCCTGAGCCACTCATTTGATCATTTCTACCAACAGCCCAAAGAAATAACATACCAAAGCTAAGTTTTCACATATTCAAAACTCCAGATGTCTTCCAGCCCCAGAAGAGATAGCACAAACTCATTTTTCCATTCTGCCCTGTTGTCTAAAACTGAAAATTTAGGCTCAATATTATGTGCTGCCTTGACATCTGATAAAATCAGGAGAGCTTTGAATGTCCCAACTACAAGTTCCCCTCCCTACTCTACTCCCTGGATAAGGTCCCCTAGCCAAACTACCTTATCAAAGGGACCAGGTACAGTTCCTGCTACTCAACAGAGTTCTAGCTCCCATTTGGAAGTCCATGGAATGATTCAAACAAATCAATCACATCCTCCCACAGGAACCAAGGGATTCCCCCTTGACACTACAAAGCCTGCCTTCCACAGTCCCTGATTATTCATGCTGTTTCCAAGGTCAAGTCCCGTGTGGCTCTGTGTGGTGTGCAGTGTCCTCCTCCACTGGGCTTGAGTATATGTGATGAATAAACTGTTGCCAATCTCATCTGTCCCATATCTGGGATTTTATGTTCAGCCATCCCCATAATCCCAAGGCAAAAAGCACTCTCTCACCAGCAGGGTGAACAAAAATTTCCAGAAATAATTCAACAAGCGATCATAAAAAGACTCTGAAAGATGGAAAGAGGAAGGTGGACTGGCTAGGGATAACCTCAGGACCTGAGGAACAACAGGGCAGTGAGTTTCCTGGGTCATCTTTTTAACTCTCATATATCTCAGACTCACCCCTGGAAAGGCTTGCAACATGGAACCCCAACAAGGCCCAGGCCAAAGGGGTGGGGTGGGGGGCAAGAAAAGCCTGCTCTCTCTGACCCAAGGACTAGGAAAAGGGCAGCCCAGCAGAGACTTAGCAGGTAGTCCCATATCTGTGTGCACCACCACTCCTGCCACCAACTGGCCAGCTTATTCCATGCAATCCAGTGACCTCAACAGAGATCAGGCAGGGAGTACAACGATCCCCTTCCCCTACCAGGCAACAGCAGGCCTGGCATTCCCCAGCCCTCTACCCAGGAGCAAAAAGTGACCTAGGCCCAGTGTCTCCAGACCCAAGCTAGAGATAGAAGGCAGTCCACGTAAGCCCTTTTCTCCTCCAGCAGCACTGAACAGGAAACCCAACAGCACTTGGTGGCCCAGAGAACAGACCCGGGAAATGTTCTCCTTGCCACATGCCCAGCATCCTCCACCCCCGAACTAGACACTGGGTAGAGGGCTGGGGGATGCAACGTTAATAACAGGAGAGACTATGTGCAAGGGAGAAGGAGACATATGGGAACGCTGTGTATTTCTAATGCAATTTTTCTGTAAGCCAAAAGCTGCTCTCAAAAATAAAGTCTATTTTTTAAAAAATGGGCAAGAGATCTGAACAGACATTTCCCCAAAGAGGGTATACAAATGGCCGATAAGCACATAAAAAGATGCTCAACAACATTATCCATTATAGAAATGCAAATCAAAACCACAATTAACACACTCCTTTGCAACCATGAGAACAGCTATAATCAAAGAGACAGAAAATAACAAGTTTTGGTGAGGATCTGCATAAACTGGAACTCTCATACATCGCTGGTGGGAATATAAAATGGTGCACATGCTTTGGAAAGCACTTTAGCAATTCCCCAACATGTTAAACAGAGTTACCATTTGACCCAGCAATTCCACTCTTAGGTATATACCCCCAGAGAAATAAAAATACAAGGCTACGCAAAAACTTGTACACAAATGTTCATAATACTGTCATTTGTAACCGTCAAAATGTGGGAACAACCCAAATGTCCATCAACAAGGATGGGTGAAGAAAGAACATGTGATGTGTCCACACAATGGAATACTATTTGGTAATGAAAAGAAAGGAGCACTGGTACTTGCTATAATATGAATAAACCTTGAAAACATTATGTCAAGTGAAAGAAGCCCATCAGGACAAACCACATATCGCACAATTCCATTTACAGGACATGTGTGACTTGACCATCATCTCCTCCTAAGGCAGGAACCATGGGGAATCTGTTTGTATATCCCAGGTACCCACATTTTGCATGCACAAAAGGACGGCCAAAACAAAACAAAATTAAAAATCCAGGCAAAATACAAAGGTTACTTAACCAAGGGGAAAAATAAACCAGCCAAAAATCTATTGACATCATCCCTGCAACTCCAAATATTAGTGCATAAAAGGACAGTATAGTTAAACCTGGGTAGGGGGCAGGTAGCAGCCTGAGAATTCTTTATCAAGCCATGCTATGAGTCATAAAAGAGAGCCACAAAAACACTTTTTGTTTGTTTGGCTTTAGCAAAGGGAAATTTATTCTCTCACAGTCTAGTAGGCTACAAGTCCAAATTCAAGGCATCAGTTCCAGGAGAATGCTACAAAAAGACATCTGTAGACATGATACCCTTCTCAAATGCTACAGCAGTCCTTATCTCACCCCGGAGCCCAGGCCAGGTATAAGCTGGGACCCTCAGTTCTGGCACCAAAACTACTGATAAAATTACAGTATTTGAGGCCAGTCACGGCAACCATGCTCTTCACTGAAATCCTTGGTCTAAACTAAACGCAAGTACTCCCGGTCTCCTGCCCTCATTCTCGTACTGCTCGATTTTCTCACTTTGGCTCTTCCCATTATTTTTCCCCCTGCCCAATCTTTCCTCTGTGCTTTCTGGAACCATTATGCTACTTAGTAAATAAACTTTCTCAAATTTTTCATAGAATACTCTCTAACTTTTTGCCTTAAGTGCAACTTGATTTTTCCCTCTGATTCTACAACTGCCTCTGCAGCCTTCTTCCACATACCACTGACCCTGAAGTCAAAGTTGGAATTTTCCCACTTTCAAAACAATTTCCTTACCATTACTTTCCACCTTCCTGAGACAAGTAAAACTTCCTTTTTGAGGCTCAGCTTACTTACAGCTTCTATACCACCCTCCATCTTCCATTTTCTCCTTGCAACTCCCATTTATACTCCGACTCATTTTTGGAAGACTTCAAGGTCTAGTTCATAGGCTTTCCCTAAACCCCAAATCCTGCACCTGCATTAATAGAAAAGATTTAAACATAGTGAACCAACCCAGTAACGTAGCCTCAAAATCTCAAGCTACTTACTCCAGTGATCTTTATTCAACATCTGCTATCCAATCCAGAGCTATTTCCTGGATCTTATCACCCTTCGAATAGATCCCCTTTAGAAATGAAATCTACTAGCTCAATCCGACCAAAATTACCCATTCTTCTAGCTCTCTCAGTAACTTGTTCCCACCTTACCTATTTAACTTCATAAATAAATCTCTGGTCCTTCTGTTTTCTTTCAGGCTAACAACTCTTCTGGCTTTCTTCTCTCCCTGTACAGGATAATCAACACAACTCTTTTCTCATTAAATTCCTTTCCACTGCCATCCTTCCATCACACTATTCAACAAATCCATCAACCAAAGATCAATACTGTAATTTATCTTTTCTATTCCTCAGCTTTAGTAAAGAAAAAATTGCAGATTTATACAGGGTGACACCATTATAAAATCACTGTTTCCAACCTCAGCTGACTTTTCAAACTACCTGCTAGTCTTTTTAACTCATGCTTGGTCAGCTCCATCTGCTTCTTTATTCACTTCAACATAAGGTCTAAGCCTTCATCAAGCCTAAAATCCCCTAATTTACCTCCACCACGCCTCATCTCCCTCAGGAGCTAATACTGCTTTCTACCTCAACAAGGATTTCTCTCAATTTCCTAGCCACAAACTTATTTGCATCCACTCTTGTCCTTTTTCCATTTAAGTCACTGACAGGAATACAGAAAAAAACTGACTCTAATATCAGACTATGTAATTCAGTTCTAAGCACTGTCATGGAAAATGTAATAAAAAATTAAATTGGTTCATCTAAAAGAAAAATCTGGTGATTTATAAACACATCTAACCCAAAGTGCCAACATTATTTCAAGAGTCTGAAAATAAAATTCAGTTAGCCAGAGCAATATATTTTTTTAACAATCCAGCCATAAGGAGGACATTTATTACCTCCTTTCTCTACATACCTGCTAAACGTCTGAGAGTCTTTGCCACAGTCTCAGGAGATACTCTCAACATTCTGAGATCTGAAGAATGATATTCTAGCTCTCTGGCTGGCTCATGAGGAACAGATGGAGGCAATGTAGACGCAAAAGACTGATTAAGGCCCAGATCAGAGAGACCTACCTATGAAAAAGGGAAGAAATTGAAGAAAGCAAAATAAAATCGTATTAATTTCAGACTTCAGCTGCTAAAAAATCAACCTCATTTTTACAAAAACGAATGCTGAGCAATTATACCAGGTAATGTTATATACTGAAACCTCCCGAGTTCATCTACAGGTCAATCGTGTCTGGTCAAATCAAAGAAGGCTTTACAAATTATTCAGAGTTTCTGGAAGGCTGGCTATATGGAATAGTACAGATAGGAGGCCTATAGTGTTCTATTACTCAGAAGTTTGCTCCTTACAACATTATGACTGCTGAAAGATTTAAACTATGGAATTGTTCCCGTCAAGCTCAAGGACTTTTTTTTTTTTAAGTAGGGAGACGGGTGTGTTGTTGAGAGGAAAGGGGTAAGGAGGAGAAGACAGAACAGGAACACTTCCTAGAAATGTTTAAAAGAAAAATAATAGCATCATGTAACTATTTCTGTGATCAGTTACCAGAACACTTATCGGCCCTCAAACTTCTTGAAACAAAGATGGTGGTCGCGTTGTGTGCCATCAAGTAGATTTCTGACTCACAGTGACCCTACAGGACAGAGTAGAATTGTCCCATAGGGTTTACAGGAGAAGATCACCTGGACTTTTTTCCCACGGAGCAGCTGATGGGTTCAAACCACCAATGTTCCGGTTAGCAGCAGGGTACCTTCCAAACAAAGGTAGTGGGGATACAAATTGATAGTAAAACTAGTTAACTGCTAAAAGAGGAAGGTACTGAAGTTTTATCAGATCCCAACAGATCCCTTGCTAGAAAAGAAATCAGAAACATAAATGTGCGCCACTTTTCACCAAATTCATAGTATACTCTCACGAAAAAAAATACCACTTTTAGGTTTATCTTCCTAAAAGGGTTATTCCAGTCACATTCTCTCAGGAAGGAGTTCAAAAATGCACAGAAGAATGAATTTTCTGTCCTTTTTTTTTTTTTTTAATTTTTATTAAGCTTCAAGTGAACATTTACCATTCCAATCAGTCTGTCACATGTAGGTTTACATACATCTTACTCCCTTCTCCCACTTGCCCTCCCCCTATTGAGTCAGCCCTTACAGTCTCTCGTTTCGTGCCAATTTTACCATCTTCCCTCTCTCTCTATCTTCCCATCCCCTCTCCAGTCAAGAGTTGCCAACACACTCTCCCGTGTCCACCTAATTTAATTAGCTCACTCTTCATCAGTATCTCTCTCCCCCCCACTGACCAGTCCTTTTCATGCCTGATGATTTGTCTTCGGGGATGGTTCCTGTCCTGTGCCATCAGAAGTTCTGGGGAGCACTGTCTCCGGGATTCCCCCAGTCGCAATCATACCATTAGGTGTGGTCTTTTAATGAGAATTTGGGGTCTGTATCCCACTGGTCTCCTGCTCCCTCAGGAGTTGTCTGTTGTGTTCCCTGACAGGGCAGACATCGATTGTGGCCAGGCACCAACTAGTTCTTCTGGTCTCAGGATAATGTAGGTCTCTGGTTCAAGTGGCCCTTTCTGTCTCTTGGGTTCTTAGTTGTCGTGTGACCTTGGTGTTCTTCCTTTGCCTTTGCTCCCGGTGGGTTGAGACCAATTAATGTATTTTAGATGGCCGCTTGTTGGCATTTAGGACCCCAGGCGCCACAATTCAAAGTGGGATGCAGAGTGTTTTCATAATAGAATTGTTTTGCCCATTGACTTAGAAGTCCCCTCAAACCAAGTTCCCCAGACCGCAGCCCCTGCTTCACTGACCTTTGAAGCTTTCATTTTATCTCGGAAACCTCTTTACTTTTAATCCAGTCCAATTAGGCTGACCTTCCTTGTTTTGAGTGTTGTCTTTCCCTTCACCCAAAGCAGTTCCCATCTACAGATTGATCAATAAAAAGCCCTCTCCCTCCCTCCCTCCCTCCCCACTTTGTAACCACATATGTATGTGTTCTTCTCCGTTTTTTCTATTTCTCAAGATCTTATAATAGTGGTCTTATACAATATTTGTCCTTTTGCAACTGACTCATTTCGCTCAGCATAATGCCTTCCAGATTCCTCCATGTTATGAAATGTTTCAGAGATTCGTCACTGTTCTTTATCGATGCGTAGTATTCCATTGTGTGAATATACCACAATTTATTTACCCATTCGTCCGTTGACGGACATCTTGGTTGCTTCCAGCTTTTTGCTATTGTAAACAGAGCTGCAATAAACATGGGTGTGCATATATCTGTTTGTGTGAAGGCTCTTGTATCTTTAGGGTATATTCCGAGGAGTGGGATTTCTGGGTTGTATGGTAGTTCTATTTCTAACTGTTTAAGGTAACGCCAGATGGATTTCCAAAGTGGTTGTACCATTTTACAATCCCACCAGCAGTGTATGAGAGTTCCAATCTCTCCGCAGCCTCTCCAACATTTATTATTTTGTGTTTTTTGAATTAATGCCAGTCTAGTTGGTGTCAGATGGAATCTCATCATAGTTTTAATTTGCATTTCTCTAATGGCTAATGATCGAGAGCATTTTCTCATGTATCTGTTGGCTGCCTGAATATCTTCCTTAGTGAAATGTGTGTTCATATCCTTTGCCCACTTCTTGATTGGGTTGTTTGTCTTTTTGTGGTTGAGTTTTGACAGAGTCAAGTAGATTTTAGAGATCAGGCGCTGGTCTGAGATGTCATAGCTGAATATTCTTTCCCAGTCTGTAGGTGGTCTTTTTACTCTTTTGGTGAAGTCTTTAGATGAGCATAGGTGTTTGATTTTTAGGAGTTCCCAGTTATCTGGTTTCTCTTCATCATTTTTGGTAATGTTTTGTATTCTGTTTATGCCCTGTATTAGGGCTCCTATGTCCTTTTTTATTGCAATGTTTTTCTTTTTTTTTTTAATTGTGTAGCACTGAATCTTAGCAAGGAGGCAGAGTGTGGAAATGAATATTCTATTTCTACTGCCCATACAGGTTTCTCTAGACCAGTGGTTGTCAACTAGGGGAAGAGTTTGTCCCCTCCCCCATAAGGGACATTTGGCAATGCCTGGAGATATTTTTCGTTGCCACACTGAGAGGGGAGGAGCCACTAGCATCTAGCAGATAGAGGCCAGGGATGCTGCTCAATATCCTACAGCATACAAGGATGGCCCCCAGACAACAAAGAATTGTCCACTCCAAAGTGTCAATAATGCTAAGGATCAGCAACCTTATCATAGACACAACACAAAGGTTTTAGTTTGCAATGTGCCCTCTCCTGAAGGAGACTTTTTGAGACTGGAATGACTCTGTGTGTGTGTGTGTATGCATATGTGTGTGTGTATGCGTACACCATATGTTTTGTATATATCTGAGTGTGTGTAAGTATAATAGCATTTCTTCCCCAGGTGTTTCCAAATGTAAAAAGAAAAACTTCTATTCCAATCTTGACTTTCATAAGCTTCAAAATACAGAGCTACTAGTGTAGAAGATGTAGAATGAAAAAGATGAGAAGTATTTACTTAAGAGATCAACTGTTTCTAATATTGATACAGACAAGTTGAATTTGAGGTAACAGGAATGTTCACATGAAAACTGCTCACAAAACAGCATAAGTGCCTAACTCAAGAAAAATATTAGAGTCTAAAACTACAGTGGTGAAAATGATCCACACAGAGAGACTTAAGAGGGAACCAGGTCTCTGAGGGAAAAAAAATTCAAAAAGATATGAGGCGCAAACCTTCAAGATTGTTTAGAGTTACATGGGCAAAATAAGGGATACTGAAATAGTATTTTAGTATAGAGGCTAAAGAATATCATATGGGGGAGTGACGGCTGCAGTGCTTGCTGTGGGGTAGGTGAGTGGCCAACATGGCACCCTCCGAGAGTTCTCCTGGCAGTCCTGGTGCTGTGTCTTTGTGGGGCTCCCTGGACCCAAGGACAGTGGAGTGATGTGCACACCATCATGGACAAGAACCGGAGAGAGTCGCTGGAAGGAGAGCAGATGACAGAATTTTATGCTCCATAGTGTCCTGCTTGTCAGAATCTTCAAACAGAACGGGAAAGTTTTGCCGAATGGGGAGATCTTGAGGTTAATGTTGCAAAAGTAGATGTCACAGAGCAGCCAGGACTGAATGGACAATTTATCATAACTGTCCTTCCTACTATTTGTCATTGTAAAGATGGTGAAATTAGGCATTATCAGGGCCTAAGGACTAAGGAGGACTTCATAAGTGAAAAAGAGTGGAAGCATACTGAACCTGTTTCATCATGATTTGGCTGAGTAGTATATCAGCATTCTTTCAAGCCCTGACGTAGATAAGGACTTGCCACAACTATTTTATTGAAGACCTTGTACTTCTAGTTTGGGGATCACTTACAGTTTTTGCTTTAGCAACCCTACTTTCAGGACTACTGTTAAGACTCTGCATGATATCTGTGGCAGACTGTCTTTGTCATTCAAAATGGAACAGAGCACAACTGTGCCCTTCAAAAAAACTACCAGAATATTTTCAACCTTTGAAAAAGGTGGAGGCAAAAAAGGAGGTGAAGATGTTTCAGAAAAAGCTGAAAGTAAAGAATGAACAAAGACTTGGCACAGAATGCCATAAGAAAACTTTCTGTAGGATCTTTGTCAGCCAGATAAATCCTACTTTTTATAAATATCTTAATATTATGACTTTGACAAAAACTAGAAGATTAATCACTTCTTTTGAAGCGAACTGTGACTTATTTGTACATGGTAGGGTTCAGTCTATGTTGTTATTAGATTTGAGCAATCTACCTTCAGAAAATAAGAGTAGTACCAGGTACAAATTTTGTAATATGATTTATGAACAGCACAGGGGTTTAAACAATTCTTTAATCCTTGAAAAATCTGGTGCTAAGAAATAAAATTTGTGTATTTTGTCTAATAATAACTTATTTTAAGTCTGAGTTGAGAATTTACATTTCCCAAGTACTGCATTACTGAGGTATTTAAGAAAATGAACTAACAAATTTAGAGAAAACCATTTCTCCCGTGATACAATTTTTCTCCATTTCACTATGTAAAAAAAAGAAGAGGCCGCCCATAAATGAGAGGTTTATCCAATGTCTCAAGAAATGTATACCTCAATGACAACTTTCTGGTCTTTTTAAAGATACACTAAAATTTTCCTCATATTTTTAGATTATGCAACTAATAAAGACTACCTTACTTTAATTATGGAAACCCTGGGCATAGCAGTTAAGAGCTACAGCTCCTAACCAAAAGGTCGCCAGTTCGAATCCACCAGGCACTCCTTGGAAACTCTACAGGGCAGTTCTACTCTGTTCTATAGGGTTGCTATGAGTTGTAATCGACTTGACGGCAGTGGGTTTGGTTTGGTTTCGGTTTTATTTTAATTACATTTTTCTATACATGATGATAATGCAGGGTATGCTACTGATTAAGGCAGTTTTTCCTAAGTCTGTGGTGCAGCCACAAAAAGGAGAAAATGGTAAATATTCAGAATAAATCACCTGCCCATTATGCAATAAAAAATTTCTGTAATGTCTCCTTTCTTCTAGGTTCTACTGCTGTGTAAATCCATTAGCTTTATAATATCAACGTTCAACAGTTTTCTTTAAAGGCTTCTCCTTTAGAATATTAAGTACTCTAAATTGAAGAGTCTAGATGTGATAATTTTTTAATTCTTTAGAAAAATATTCTAAACATGAAATAAACTTTTTTAAGCACTTGACTAAACAAACAAAAATGTCATATGCTACCAAGAACAAAGAGAAGGAAACACAAAATAAAGAGAGAGGGAGACTAGGAGATCACTGGTGAGAGCCTAGGTATTGTAACTGATGAAGGGAACTAACAGCCAGCCACTGTGTAAGTGCTATGATACCTTACCCCAAGGAGCCCTGGTGGAGCAGTGGTTAAGTGCTTGGCTGCTAACAGAAAGGTCAGTGGTTCAAACCCTTCAGCAGCTCCATGGGATAAAGATGTGGCAGTCTGCTTCCATAAAAGATTTACAGCCTCGGAAACCCTACGGGGCAGTTCTACCCTGTCTTATGGGTCACTGTGAACCGGAATCAACCTGACAGCAACAGGATACCTCACCCCATTTAATACTAAGGTATGAGGTTGATTATTCCTATTCCTATTTCTTCATGCAGATAAGGAAAGTGGTCCTCCAAAGTCATTTGCCCAAGGCACAAGGCTAACAGGGACCTGAAGTGGGTTTTGATTCCAAATCTCCATGTTCTTTCCACAGCTGCAAACTGCATCAAGCAAAAATGGATGCCCAAATAATCATTTAAAGAACAATAGGCAGATATCAAAGTAAGGCAAACACATACAGATGACACTCCTGGGACACAGATGAGGAGAGGAAGGAAGGAAGAATACAACTAGTCAAGCCCCCTGAGAGCATGTTGAGTCTTGCAAAAAAATTCCTTCTATATCTGGCTTTTTTATTGGCATTAAGGAGCCCTGGTGGCACAATGATTAAGCGCTTGGCTACTAACTGAAAGGGTGCAGTTCAAACCCACTCAGTGGCTTCAAAGGAGAAAGACCTGGCCATCTGTTCCTGTAAAGATTACAGCAGAGGAAACCCTATGGGGCAGCTCTGCTCTGTCACATGTGGTCACTAGGAGTCACAAATCGACTCAGTGGCACCTAACAACAATACTGGCATTAAGTAGCTCCCAGATCACAGGTTAGAGCTCAGAGTGAAGGAAAACACAGGGAACAGCAGCAGCATCCTCCCTAGGCTGAAAGAAGAAACTTAAGATTACAGTTAAGTGCAGATAAAATTTGAAATAGTGGTCAAATTTAATTTCAGTGAATCATCATTAACTGAATATATATCTTCATTTCCTTAAATATATTTTATCTACATGAAAAGCTGATATAAGTCACATAAGTTATTATAAAAATAATTAGAAACTCTAAGTTTAAAACTGATTTGCAGATTTGCTTTCGCTGATGAATTACCTAAATAAAAACCAAACCAAACCTGTTGCCATCAAGTTGATTCCAACTCATAGTGATCCTATAGGACAGAGTAGAACTGTCCCATTGGGTTTCCAAGGAATGGTTGGTGGATTCGAACTGCTGACTTTTTGGTTAGCAGCTGTAGCTCTTAACCACTGTCACCAGGGCTCCATCAGGGGGGTGATTTATGGTACAGTGGCTAAGTACTCAAATGAGGCTGGGTTCAAATCCTGGTTCCCCTATTTGTAAATAATCATGAGCAAGTTCCTTAACCCTCTAAGTCCCAAGTGTAAAATGGGGATGATAATAGTACTTACCTGATAGGACTGGCCTAAAGATTAAAGGAATTGATGCATATATGTAAACTTTTTAGCATAGTATTTGAGCAGAGTGTAACCATTAGCTATCATTTTCATCTTCATTGTTATTAACCTGAAAATTAGAATTAAACACCGCCTATTTTAGAATGTTGAAAACAATAAAGCTAATCTAATGGTTCTCTATGAATAAAGAAGACAAAAGAAAAATTGATGCCTTTGAATTATGGCATTGATGAAGAATATTGAATATACCATGTACTGCCAGAAGAACAAACAAATCTGTCTTGGAAGAAGTACAGCCAGTATGCACCTTAGAAGTGAGCAGGGTGAGACCTCACCTCATGTATTTTGGACATGTTATCAGGTGGGACCAGTCCCTAGAGAAAAACATCATGCTTGGTAAAGCAGGAGGTCAGTGAAAAAGCCAAAGACCCTCAATGAGATGAACTGACACAGTGGAAGCAACGATGGGCTCAAACAAAGCAATGATTGTGAGAATGGTGCAGGACCAGGCAGTGTTTCGTTCTACCGTACATAAGGGTAGCTGTGAGTCGCCGCCGATTCAATGGCACCTAACAACAATGGTTCTCTATATTAAATTTTTTATAAAGTCAGTAAATTATAAGTAAAAAGTAAAGTTGATCATAATATCTTTGTTCATTTTCTCTTATAAATTCTCTGAAAATAAAGATCTAAATATGGCTGCAACCTAAACCAGTAGTTTTTCAATGACCAGTCTTACATATGAGAAAATAAAAAAGGAAGTAACATTACTGAGCATCTACTATGTGCCTGGTGTATTATTAAGCACATCACATATATTATCTAACTGTAACTAACAGCCAATCAGATATGAGGATCTGTTATAAGGAAGGAGGGCCCAGCTCAAAGCTGACGGTATAAGACAAAAGAGGATGAAAATGGCACCAGAGAAACAGTAAAGCCAAGGGATCAAAAGATCCTGGCAAACTAAGCCTTAAAGAATGGTTGACACAGAATTTTTACAACACCCAGCCAGAGTCACCATTTTCTAGTACACACATACGTACACAATGATAATGATATAAATAGAGTGTGGAAGGGAATGTATGTATACATGGGTGTGTTGCTCATTTGGGAAAGGGTAGTTAGTTCCCTTCAGGGACACTGGCTAGTTTGGGCATTAAGCACCTCAGTGTCCTTCCTGGGGAACATTAGTTCTTGTCATTTTCAAGATACCTCTGAAGTCAAATCTTTTAAAAGACTCTGAACTGAAACACTTGAATACTCCAGGGCCTATTCCAAGGCTTGTACGTTGAAGGACAGAAGGGAAGAAACCACAATCATTTGAATGTCCCCATGAACGAACCTAATCCTACCATGATTGCAAAGATTTCTTCTGGCACAACTTGGAAGAGTTAAAATGCCTCAAAATGAAAGGCCTGGGAGCTCCAAAGGATGGCCTTTTCTAAGATACCACAGAGCTCACTGAGTCTAATGGTCTATGAAACAAACTTACGCCAACCTCTAACAAATTAAGGGAGCATATTCCTGGATATCACATAACAAACCATAAGTTGGTACTAGAGGATACATATGGGCCTTCTACGTTCAGCCCCATTTTTCAACTAAAATTCTCTTTTCCCCACCTCATGAGAAAAGTCAAATGGAAAAACTTACGGGCTCTTCAAAACCGCTATCTTCCTTAGATGGTAGTTGTAAAGTAGGTTGCCAGTGCACAGAGCTATTATAAATCTCTAGATTATCAAACACTTTTTCTAAAGCTGCCAAGTGCACTCACCAGTCAAGTCACCTTGGTCATATGTCTGGGAAATAGTAAAAAGTCAAATAAAAACGAATAACAATGCCATTTCCAGGAACAGTGCTGGAGAAGACCACGTGGCTTCCAGCTGTCATTGTCAGAGTGTCTCACCTCTCTCAGTAGATCAGCAGCTCTTTCACTGCCCGCCACTCCATGTTCATCTAAGATGCGGCATTCGGTATCATCATCCAGGGAGATGATGTCAGACTCAGCCTTCCCCTGCAGGCACTCTACAAGATATGAGTCATTTTGCATAACTGTACATTTAGTATAGTGAAACTGAACTTGCCTTCCATAGGCTGAGGAACTTCACCTCGGCCTAGATCAGCTTTCAGCAGTGTCTCTTGGCAGACTATGATTAGTGGTACATCACTGACCAACGGTAAAGCACCTTGTGACTTTTCATTACATGCCACCAAGTTTGCTGAATAGCTGCTTCCTACACCTGCAGATGGGCTGGCAATAAAGTTACTAGAGTTTGTATCCTTACCCAAAATATAGTTTGATGAATCTGCAACTTCATCAGAGCTTTGCAGCTTTAATCCTTGTAAAATCAAAGCATCTGAAGTTGATACTTTCAGTGGATGAATGTCTGAAGATTCTGTCTTCTCTGCAAGGTCGAGAGCAGAAACAGACTTCACCTTCCCAATGAGAAGAAATGGTTCACTGCCTGTGTCACCCTCAATCAAAGCTGGCTGTGGTCTGTCAAGACCAACACTCTGTTTGTGAGACGGTTTTTCACTTAAAGGAGCAGATGACTTAAGCTCTGGAGTGAGCATTTCTGTAGCATTAGGGTGTGATTTTAAATTAGGATGCCAGTACAGGGAACTATCTTCAACACCTTTTTTATGCAACAATGGTTTTGAAGCTGCTGGTTCAAATACCCCAGGAGTAGACTGATAGAGTGGATGACTAAGCTGATCAAGTAAAGACTTTTCAGCATTATAATTTGATAAGGGAGGGGCTGCGTTTTTTGGTTCTCTTTCTTGGCTGTCATTTGTTAAAGATTTATTGATAGTGTGGATTCCATTTACCATACTCTCTTTTTCTGAAGGCTCGATAGAGGCAATAACTGCCTCAAAGGCTACATTTTCAGTAGCATCAGCACTCTTCCCACCCAAGGTGGAAGCTTCCTTTCGGTTTCTTTCCTCTTGAAAATATAGTTGTTCTGGTGTCTCACCCAAGCTGGATTTAACAGTCTGAAGGGGACCACCAGGAACTTCCATCTTAAAAGTGTCATGTCCCATGGAGAGTATGTACGCTTCCGAAACTTTTACAGAACTATCAGGAACTGCGACATTCCCTATATGCTGTATTTCTGAAGGTTTGGGATCCACTCCTGAAGACACTAAGTTATTTCCAGCCTCCTTTTGTTCAAAATGTGGAGATAACTCTTCCCCCAGCCCTTCTTCATTTCTTTGATAACCCTCCAAAGAACGCATTTTTTGTTTGACCTCATTCTCAGCTGAAATCCTTAAATAAGCACTCTCAAAATAACGGCTTTCATGTGTCAAGAAAACGTCTTCTCCTCTTCTTTCCAACAAACAATGCAAGATAGAATTCGACATTGTATTATTAAAATGAGAAGCAACTTCATGTGGAAAAGAAACACGGTCCGTACCGGTTGGACATGCTTGCGGACAATGTGAAGCTTCCTGTTCCCACCATGGCATAAATGAACAAGAGACACCAGAAGTGTTACTTCCCGTTGGAATTTCATTTTCATCGATTGTGTCAGATGCATCTGAAAAGGAATCATGGTCCTTACACGTTTCTGACTGCTGAAAAGCTTCCTCTTTCCAACACTGCATGTATGAACAAGAAGCATCAAAACTATCACTTCCTTTGGTAGTTCTGTTTTCATCACTTCTATCAGATGAACTAGAGAAAGAAACCTGATCTTTACCAGCTAAACTGGTTTCTGGCTGCTGTACCACTTCTTGCGTCTTCAATGACATATATGCATAAAGAGCATCAGAGTCTTTGGGGGTTTTCACTTCATCAACCGTATCAGATGAAATGGCCTCTTCATTATTCTCTTGTTCAAGAGGTAAAAGAGAGCACTGAGACTCTACGACTGTACCATCTATAAGTGGGTGCTGAGATACACTAAAGCAGCTGTTAACAAAGTCTGAAGCTACTTCTGAGGTTGCCTGGAACAAAGCTTCGCTAACTTCCGATGGTCGAGAAAACCATTCGGTGTCTTCAGACCTATCAGGAATCCCCCTAAAAACACAGTTAGAAGTAAATAAGTAACACATTAAAAACATTTCATTTTTAAATATGAACTTGAAAAAATACAAAACTGATGTCACTGAAATCAAGGTTATTTTAAAAGTGTGTTGAAAAGCAAAGTTCTTCTAGTTCAAGTTCCTTCAATGGGGCTAATGATTGAACAAATTTTTTGTAGCCAGAAGGTGAATTACCACCCTATGACTCAGATATTTTCTCAGATTTACCCTAAATAATAGAGACGCAGAATCATATTGCCAAATAAAAAACCAAAAACAAACCCACTGCCGTCGAGTCGATTCCGACTCATAGTGACCCTATAGGACAGAGTAGAACTGCACCATGGCTTCCAAGGAGCGCCGGGCGGATTCGAACTGCCAACCTCTTGGTTAGCAGCCATAGCACTTAACCACTATGCCACCAGGGTTTCCTTGCCAAATAAAAGGATTCTTTAAATAAATTCAAAACAGGCTTTCAAACTTTACTATGTAAACTGTTTAGTTTATCACCTACCACGATTTAGCATTCATTTAACGTGTATGAATTCTTTTATCATTTATTATTAGTAAAAACTATTCCAGAAGTGATCTACTCCCAAAATCTAACAGTAACTTTAACTGGCTGAGTATCTAATGTGTACAGAGCACTTCATAGAAGTGATTATAAAGTAACATATTGCAGAAGGAATAGGGATTAACTTTTTACTTTCTAAACATCTATCGTTTTTTGTTTAAGGTTTTTTGGTTGGTTTTTAGTCTTTTTTCAGTTCTAAAAGAGGAAAACTTATATTCTTAGGTAATTTCAGAAATGGTTTCAAGAATTTCAGACTTGTCTCCCATTATGACTATTCCAAAGGATGTTAATTTGAATTATTTTAAAATAAACTGCAGTCACCTAGGTCACTCCTCCACGTATGTCACTGGGGCGCACCAATACGCATCCCGTCTTAGCTGAGGGCCTCCGTTACCTTCAGAGCATGTGCTAAGGACATCTAACCCTTGCCCCAATGTCCCACCTTAGCCTGGAGTCATTAACATTGGTAACGATTTACAAGAAAAGAAAGAGTAGAAAGGTTACGTGCAAATAAAAAATAAATCATTCTACCTCAGAGGTGCAAAATCTAGTTCACTTTGGTGAAATAGGGAGTCAAGTCCAAACTCTCGATCTTGTGTCCCGCAAGTCAGCAAAGGCAAATCAGGAGAAGCAAAGCTGTCTTGTATGACTGCAAAGTTTCAAATATAAAAATGCTGCGTGATGCTGGAAATTAATTATTTAACTTATTCATGTAATACTTTAAGGAATCTAAATATGTTGCCCTCTGGAAGTTTCCACAAGCACTGGAATAATATAACAATAGCAGTAGCAGCAACTACCGTTTATTGAATACCTACCAAGGTCCAGGCACTTAACCTACAATATTTCTTTTAATGCTCATAGCAATCTTGAAGGATAGGTATTACACCTATTTTACAGATGAGGAAACCAGATTACAATAGTTAAGAAACATTAAGTAATCTGACCACATTCACATAGCTATTAGGTGCCAGGGTAAGATTTGAACCTCCTAACCATTAATGAGTGTTTCTTTCCATCTTAAGTAACATAAAGAGACCATACCCCTTATAACAAAGTGTGATCCAGGAACTCCTGGGCACCTCCAAGACACTCTGAAGGGGTGCGTAGGGTCAAAATTATGCTCGATATTAAGATGTCATTTGCCTTAATTCATTCTCATTCTCTCATGAGGGTACAGTGAAAGCTTTCCTGAAGCTACATGATGTACGATATAGCAACAGATTGAACGCAGAAGGTGTGAGAATCTACTTATCTTCTATTAAGTCAGACATTACAGATATTTTTTTAAAAAAGTAAAGCAGTGCTATTCTCCTTACTGAATTTTTTTTTTAAGTTATTTTTTTCTATAAAACTACATTATTTAAGCATAATATGTAATGGTGGTGTTGTCATTTTAAAATGAGTCAATAAATTTTTTAAAAATTCTTTGGTTTTAATTTCTAATATGAGAAATATAAGAATAAGATATAACCCCCATAAACAACAGCTCTTTGGAGTCCTCAGTAATTTTTAAGCATTTAAAGTGGCCACAGCTGTGTCCAAAGGTTTGCGAACTGCTGCTTTAAAGGAAAAACGAAAATTCTTAGGGACTCCTGAATGTTGACTTAAATATTCTTAATGTCCTTAAATATGTACAAACTAGGTATAAATTCCTTATTCCTTATAGCACTGATGGAAACCCTGGTGGTGTAGTGGTTAAGTGCTACAGCTGCTAACCAAAAGGTCGGCAGTCCCAGTCTACCAGGCGCTCCTTGGAAACTCTATGGCGCAGTTCTGTTCTGTCCTGTAGGGTCCCTGTGAGTAGAAATGAACTCGACAGCAACGGGTTTGGTTTTTTTGGTTTTTATAGCACTGATACAACCATAAAATAAAACAAATGTTAACAGAAACAAAATTATAAAACCAACAACATTCTAATTAAAATTAATTTACCTTGATGGGTGATGTTTTGCTAAAACTAAGTTGTTTTTTCAATATGAGCATTTATTGTTGCAGTAGTTTCTCGAGCTCAGAATGACTAGACTACTACCTACAAAGTGAAGACTCCATTCTCTCATTACTCTTCTCTATGAAATGACTGCTAACCTAGTGTTCCTAGGGCTCATCATGGTACCACCTGCCCTTCACTTGGTGTGCTGATACACCCTAATGCTCTCACATACACCTTCCCTATCATGGTTTATCTCACTCTTGTTTCAACCTTTTGTCTGTCTGTTTCTCCCTCAGATCATCAACTCTGTGTCCGATTTACAGCTACAGCTTCAGTGCCTACCAAAGTACCTACTGCATTTATCACTCAGATTAGAATTATTTATTTACTGAATTAATTAATTAAAAATGAGACACTAATAGAAATCAATAACCTTTACACCACCAAGGACCAATTGGTATCGTTCTCCTTGGCTTGGCTAAGAGAGTCAGTCTTAAACTTTCACTAAAAAAAGTCCTTCACTCCCCTAAGAATCATGAAGGCTTTTTCACAAAGTCCCCAAATATACTTGGGCTACTAGTATACTACTTGCCCTTTGGTCAAGTGTAACAGACTTACTGTTTCCAATTACCTATAAGCTGAGCATTTGAGGTACCTGAGAGTCTTAAAAAAAAAGTTATCCCTAACCAGGATCTACAGAAATTAGGGTATTTAAAATAATTCCTATTACTAAGGAATGGAAACCCTGGTGGCATAGTGGTTAAGAGCTACAGCTGCTAACCAAAATGTTGGCAGTTCAAATCCACCAGGTGCTCCTTGGAAACTCTATGGGGCAGTTCTACTCTGTCCTGTGGGATTGCTAAGAGTCGGAATTGACTCAATGGAAATGGGATTGATTTTTTTAGTTTACAAAGGAACAGTAAGTAATAAGCAGCATCTCCTTAAATACTTAAAAATATTTCAGAGTGGAGTTGGGGGAGGTATGTCAGGTAAATTGGAAAATGGGCTTACCAATCACATAGGCCGAAATTTAAACAGTTATTTCTTAAGAGTGTGTGTGTGTGTGTTTTGGGAGCAGAAGGTTGTATATCTTACTGGCAATGCCATTTTCAAACAGCTTTTGGCTGTTTGTTCCCTCACATTTGACAGCTGTTTTTTGAGGTATCTAATCATTCTGGCGCCGGTTATCATCAATGACATTTGCCATTGCTGAAAGTCTACACAGTACAATAACAATATATATGCATGATAAAATAGTAATGATAGAATTTCCTCTGGCCATCTAATCTACTTAATCTATAATAAATGACAAGCTGGGTCATAAAACTTTGTATTAGAAAACATGTTAGAAACTACATAGTACAATTTCCTGACCCATACTGAAATCCCCTCTATAACATCTCTCATACAATTTTGCTTGAACATTTTCTGTGGCTCACTGTTTTTGTTATTGTTAGTCTTTTCCACTATTAAATGACTATATTAGAAAGTTTTATATCAAGCTGAAATCAGCCTCCCTGTAACTCTTGTATTCCAGTTTTAACCTCTAGCCCAGAGATTAGCAAGCTTTTACTATAAAGAACCAGATAATTTAGATATTTCAGGCTTTGTTGGTTACATATGATCTCTGTCACTACACTTCTTTGGTTTTTATTGTTTTTACAATCCTTTAAAAATATAAAAACCACTCTTAGCTCATGGAAAATACAAAATCAGGCCTCAGGTCACATTTGGTAGTTTGCAAACTCATGCTCTAGACAATTATAATGCTCATCCCATTGTATTATTATTTTCTGTTTACTGGATTGTCTTCCTAGAAGAGGGGGTAGCTCTCATTTACATCTTACCAGCATCAAACACACAGTAGGCACTTAAGATATTTGTTAAATAAATGAATGAATGGGAAATAAGTTATTTCCTCTTTAGCATGACAGCCCTTCAAGTATTTGATAACAGCTAAGTCACCTCAATGGATGTATTCCTACTCTATCTATCTACAGTTATCTCCTCCCACGAGCTACTCTAATTTTGTCAGCATTGTTCTTAAAACGTAGAACTGAAACTGATTTTAATGATTCACATCATAGATTGGTACTAATATTTTGATTTGGATTAAAAAAACCCACTGCCATCAAGTCGATTTCGACTCAGAGTGACCCTATAGGACAGAGTATAACTGCCCCCATAGGGTTTCCAAGGATTGCCCAGTGGATATGAATTAGCATTAGCATATGTTTGAAGAAAATCAAGTTGAATAAGTTCTACTCAACTTTCTCTACAAAACTCTGGCAAGACAATCTTCATGGTGGAATCCTGCTCCCCTAAAAAAAGGCTTATCCTAATTATCCAATCAGAACCTCCCTTTAAAACATTCCCACTAAACCAAAGGATTTAAATTTAAAATTTTGTATTTCATTGAGAATGAAATGACTTGATATTTGTTTTTGAAGTCTAGTTTTTCACTTGTTCTTGTTTCTTTTAAGAGATATAAGCCTAAAATATTTTTTCAAGATATTTTTAATTTAACTCATGAAAAGGTTTACACAAAAAGAAACAATCTTTGACGGTTATGAGGGAGGGGACGGGTGGGGAGGGAAAAACACTAAATAAACAATAGATAAGTGATAACTTTGGTGAAGGGTAAGACAATACACAATACTGGGGAAGCCAGCACAACCTGTACAAGGCAAGGTCATGGAAGCTCCATAGACACATCCAAAATCCCTGAGGGACCAAATTGCTGGGACGGGGTCTGTGGGGACCATGGTCTCAGCAAACATCTAGTTCAACTGGCATAACATAGCTTATAAAGAAAATACATCCTACTGTGGTGAATAGCATCTGGGGTCTCAAAAGCCTGTGTGTGGCCATCTAATATACTTCACTGGTCTCACCTTTCGGGAGCAAGGGAGAATGAAGAAAACTAAAGACACAAGGGAAAGATTAGTCCAAAGGACTAATGGACCACAACTACCACACCCTCCACCAGTCTGAGTCTAGTACAACTAGATGGTACCCGGCTACAACCACTGACTGCTCTGACAAGGATTACGATAGAGGATTCCAGACAGAGCTGGAAAAAATGTAGAACAAAACTCTAACTCACAAAAAAAATACCAGACTTACTGGCCTAACAGAAATTGGGGAAACCCCAAGAATATGGCCCCCGAACACCCTTTAACTCAGTAATGAAGTCACTCCTGAGGTTCACCCTTCAGCCAAAGAGTGGACAGGCTCATAAGACAAAGTGAGACTAAAGGAGCGTGCCAGCCTAAGGGCAAGGACTAGAAGGCAGGAGGGAACAGGAAAGCTGGTAATAGGGAACCCAAGGTTGAGAAGGGAGAGTGTTGACATGTTGTGGGGTTGTTAACCAATGTCATAAAACAGTATGTACGAGAAAAAAAAAAAGATTTTTAATTTAACTTAAAAAGGATTCCTTAAAATCTGTAAAAGGAAATATTCTATATAAAATTATTCAATAATAACATATTAATCAGATGCTATAACCAAAAGTACAGGTTTTAGTAAATCACACAATAATCAAGATAAAAGATAGTTATGTACAGTTCAAGAGCAACTTTTAAAAAACCAAAGTTTAATCTGAAAACTGATACAAATAATTATGCTTAATTTTCATTACCCAGCAATGAAACTGGCTAGTTTTTGTTATCAAAATAGCAGTCTTACGTACACATTTTTAGCATGAATCAAGAAGCCTAAAATAAAAAGTAACTGATGTAACATATACACACACAGATATATAATTTTATACAGAAAAGACGTGGTTGTTGCCTTTTTCACTTTTTAAAAAAGAAAACAAAAGGACAGAATAGTATTTTTCTGAAGTATGATTTAGGCATGAAAATTTTCTAATTACTATATTGGTGAAGCGCTCTTATATAGCTTCAATGACCCAAAGTAGTCCTATTATAATTCTATCTCCTAACTTAATAATTTGAAAGGTACTTCAAATATCGTCTGTAAAGAGCTGGCAAATCAATTCTATATCAAACAGAGGAAAGCAGTATTATCTATCTCAGACAAGTTACTTAATCTCTCTATCTCAATTTTTAGGCCTGAAAACTTAAGATAATAGCATATACTTTAATTCTAAGAATCAAGGAGGCAAACATGAACGTTTGTTTGGTTTTTATGTGTTTTTTAGGAATCGTGGAGTCTCTGATGCTGACAGAAGGAGTCAAGGGATAACATATGATTTATCCCAAGAACTCCACAAAGTCGGCACTGATGAAGCACATTCACTAGAGAGGAAACTGTCACCTTTCTGCCTTCTGTGAACAACAGGATGTGACAAAATGACAAGCACCTGCACTTCAACATAACTAGACGAGCTGGCCAATGTAGAAAACCAGAAATAAGTTATTACCTTTGAGTACAGCTCTACAGAGCTCCTAAACTCAACAAAGGACTTAGAGGAGTTGCAGTCTTCTGAAAGTGTTTTACAAATGAGGTATTTACTACTACTTAAAAATAAAGAGGCATTACCTAGCAATGGAGAACATAAGAAATCTCTGTTGTGTTCCTTCACTTGATTTTCTGACTGGGTCAACATGCCTTCCTCCAGAGAGGGGAAGTCTGTTACTTCAGCCCCTTCCTTTCTCACATTAAACCTGGTCTGGGATGTATCCAAGGTTTGGGAAAAGTCCACTTCTTGAGGAAGACAATGCCAAGATTCCGTTTTCTAAAACAATAATTTTGAAGAGAAACATGCTAGGTCATTAACTGAGTAACCACACATATTAATATTTAGATTAAAATGTCCACTCAAGTAGCATATAGCTTCCTATTTAATCACATTCTCACCTAAATTCAGAAAAAATAAACGTGTACTTTCTGTGTTTCTCAAAATATGTAATTCTCGCTATCAGCCCTTTGATCCATGGCTCCCTCTCAGCTTAGGCCTCACAGTTCATCCTCACTACTGATAACAGACTGAGCCATTTGTCCTCCTGCTCATCCTCTGACCACAGATTACTTTCTCTAACACCTCAACTGCAGTAATTCTTTAATCTCATGAAGAAAACCAATTCTATGTTTACACTTTTCATCATTGTTTTCTTATGTGTGTTTCCTTCTTTAGCCCTCTGAACATTTATAGTCACTGTTATAATCACTGCATTACAAAAATTCTTAATTTTCTTACCTTTATCTCCACTATTCCATTTGCCTGTCAAATCCCTAGCTCTGATTCAATATTTTCCTTGCCTGAATTCAAGCAGCAGCATATTGGTGGAAAAAGCACACATCCAACTGACTAGTTTTCCTTTAAACTGATGACATTAAAACTCAAAGGCACTCAGCATTTTCCTCCTGAGTTGATGCTCTGAAATTACTACATACCTTCTCTCCTCAAAACTACCAAACTGTACCTCCCCATATTCAACTTATGACCTTATCTACTTCAAAAGTGTATAGCAAAAGACAGCAACTCCATTATCTTCCTGCCACCAAATCTACAATCCCATTACCTACCCAGATTTCCATCTTGTGATCTCCGCTTATCAAAGTCCTTCCCGTCCCACTCCATTTTTTTCAACAATTACCTTGGTATATGTAACCCTCCCTCTTTCCTTTGTCCATTTCTCCTTCTCGACTGCACCATTCCCTTCCTCATATAAACATACTCTTACAATCTCTCATCATAAAATAAATAACCTATGTTCAACATTCCTTTTCTTTCTACATATATATTTTTTAAACTCTATTGTGGCAAAATATATGTAACAAAAAAATTCGCTGTTTAAACCATTTTTAAGTGTACAATTCATTGACATTAATTACATTCATAATGTTGTGCAATCATTACCACTATTTCCAAAACTTTTTCGTCACCCCAAACAAAATTTTTGCCAACCAACAGAACTTCAGTATCCATTAAGCAATAACTCCCCATTCCTCCTCTCTCCCTCCCGTATCCCTGGTAACCACTAATTGTCTTTTGTCTCTGCATTTGCCTACTTTAAATATTTCATATAAATGGGATCATATAATATTTGTCCTTTTGTGACTGATTTATTTCTTTCAGCATAATGTTTTCAAGGTTCATCCATGTCGTAGCATGTATCAGAACATCGTTTATCCTTATGGCTAAATAATAACTCCATTATATGAATATACCACATTTACCTATTCATCAGTTGGGTTGTTGTACCTTTTGGTTATTGTGACTAGTGCTGCAATGAACACTGGTGTACACATATCTGTTTCCTTTCCAGCTTTCAATCTCTGGGGAATATACTTAGGAGCGGAAATGCTGGGTCATATAGTAATTCTATGTATAACTTTTTGAAGAACTGCCAAACTGCTTTCCACAATGGCTGTACCATTTTTTACATTCCCACCAGCAATGGCTGGGTTCCAATTTCTCTACATCTTTGCTAACACTTATTTTGTGTTTTTTTTTTTTTTAAATAACCGTCCTACTGCGTGTTAAGTGGCATCTCATTGTGGTTTAAATTTGCATTTCCCTAATGATTAACAATGCTGAGCATCTTTTCATGTGCTTATTTGCCATTTCTAGACTTTCTCTGGTGAAATGACTAATCAAGTCCTTTGCCCATTTTTAAATTGTGTTGTTTGCCTTTTTGTTTTTGAGTTGTATGAGTTTTTATATATTCGGGATACTAAACCCTTATCAGACACATGGTTTCCAAATATTTTCTTCCATTCTGTAGGTTATCCTTTTACTGCAAATTAAGTTTTGTTGCAATATTTCTATCACACAAAGATTCCTGGTATTATACCTTTCTAATCAGTATAAAAAAAAATTCACATCTCTCAGTATTTTCTACAGATATTAACAGGGATGATGAATAAGCAGTTGATAAGTAAATTCTCACCTATTCATGGTGGTTATGCTTTATAAAGAAATCCTGGTGGCATAGTGGTTAAGAGCTACGGCTGCTAACTAACAGGTCAGCGGTTTGAATCTATCAGGCACTCCTCAGAAACTCTATGGGGCAGTTCTACTTTGTCCTGTAGGGTCACTATGAGTCAGAATTGACTCAAGGGCAACAGGTTTGATTTTTTTTTTCTTTAATGCACCATAAAGTTGCTGCCAACACTGAATTAGAGGATACTGAACCATCGCTTATAAGGGAAATATAGTTAGGTTCTTGTAAGCCTCTGGTCACAACATTTTTGTCAACCAAGCAGTACATAATCTTGTTTTATATGTGTTCCTGTTTAAAGACACCTTATTTAACATATATTGTTGATTCATGAACACTGAACTCACAGCAAACAGCACCGTAACTCGTGCCTGAACGAAACTTATCAACACACATATTTTCTCCAGAAAGCACATCACAGCCTTAGGAACACTAGAGAGCACTTCCGCACTATGCTTAGGGGTTATTTTAAACAGCAGAGTTATCAA
Source organism: Elephas maximus indicus (assembly GCF_024166365.1). NCBI lineage: Eukaryota > Metazoa > Chordata > Mammalia > Proboscidea > Elephantidae > Elephas > Elephas maximus. The sequence goes on from NC_064835.1 coordinate 62,387,650, forward strand.
TAAAAAGCTCAAAAATGTAAAACACATGGCACTAAATAGGCCAAAAAAGGACACTTGTTTACATTTATGAGAGCTGAAACCAGAAGGCAGAGCACCACCTTTTTTGACCTCAGCTGGGAAAGCGCATATTGGGCAACTCAAATTTTTTGCCACTCTGCACGTATCTGCAAATGACCATAAAAGCAAAATGCAAGTATAGATTTTCAAGTTAAGTGGTATCTCATTGTGCGCAAATTCACAAATACAGAATTCATGAATAATGAGGATTGACTGTACAAACAAATTTTGAAGGAGAACTAAAAATTGGAAATGTAAATTTGGAAATCATCAGTACGTATATAGATACATTTAAAACCCTGGATCTGGATGAGAACCAAATACATTCCAACATTTTGAGCAGATGTCAACAACTCTGGAAGGGCCAGGAAGGTAACAGAAAAGGGTTAAGCTGGCCTAGAATTTCAGAGTAATGGGACCTGTGTCCAGCTATATATGCTGTATGCTCACTTTAAAGTTTATTCCTTTTCAAAATTTTTAAACCTGTGCCCCCCCAATTTTTTTTCTGAAAGCCACATTTGGGTCATGTTTATGTCTGCAGCTTGCAATCTTTGACTTAGCAGAGGGAGATAAGGCAGCAAAAAATACTATGAGAATAACCAGAGGGGTAGAAACAAAACCAGGAGAAGTCAAGAAAGGAAATGATTTTAAGAAGTATGCAGTGACTAATAGTATCAATGCTATTTATTGCACCTAAGATGAGAACAAAAGTCTTCACTGTACTCAGCTAGACAAATGTTGTTGGTAACCATGGTAACAGCACTGTTGGGGCCAGAACACAAAACCGATCAAGTGAAAAATTGGGTATATCCTTGTCAGTGCATTATGTCAGCCACTCCTCATTTATCAACACAGTTAGGTTCCGAAGACCAGGTCATTATTTGAAAATTGGGTTATGCAAAAATGGAGGATGACCACATCAGATCACAAAATAGAATAAGACTATACCATTACATAACTGCCAAACCACTGAGAATCATGGCGCAGCCAAGCTGACACACAACCTTAAATATCACACAGCCAGCGTTACTTTCGTCTCTTGCCTCGGCATTCGTTACTGCCAGACTTACGTTGTGAATATGCAAGATAGCAGGATAGAAGATTTTCTACTACTGTCATAAATGCGAAAAGTTGGCTAGCAAGAGAGTTGCTAAGTGAGGAGTAGGTTATAAGATATATATAAAAAAGGAAAAAATAAAATGCAGTAGACATGACTGTCTATTAGAAAATCCTAAAGAATCTACAAAATAGCTACTAGAACTGGTAAATGAGATTAGCAAGGTATGAGATACAAAGTCAATATAAAAAGGTCAATTATATTTCTATACACTTGAAATGAACAATAGGAAATAGAAAATTTTTTAAATACCAACAAGTCTAACAAAACATTTGTAAGATTGGTACAATGAAAACAAAAAATTGATTAAGAAATTAAAGACCTAAATAAATTAAGAGAAATGTTGTGTTTGTGGATTACTCACTACTGTTCAGATGTCAATTTTCTTAAAATTGATTTATAGACTCAATGCAATCTTAATCAAAATCCAGCAGGCACTTTTGTTTAAACAGAAATTGACAAGCTAATTCCAAAATTTACAAGAAAATTCAAAGAACCTAGAATAAACTGTGATGGTTAATTTTATGTGTCACTTTGGCTAGACTATGGTTCTAGTGGTTTGACTAAACACTAGACTAGTTGCTGTTCCAGATGTAATGTAATGTAACCACCTTCCATAGTGTAATCGCACATAACGTATAATCAATTAGTTGAAAAATGAGTTTCCTTAGGGTGTGTTCTGCCTCCATACATAAAATATTTTGGCAGAACTCACTCTCCTTCTCTCCACTCTATACTCTTTCCATTGCCTGATCTACAGGTCTCAGCACGCAAGCCTCCAAGTTTCCAGCCTGCCACCTGACCTACAGATTTTGAACTTGCCAGCACCCACAATTGTGTGAGCCAATCCCTTGAAATCAATCAGTCTCTTTCATTCTCTCCTCCTCTTCGTCTCTCACATTGTTTCTGTTTCTTTAAAAACTCAAAGATATGAAACAATTTCTAAAGAGAAAATAAAATTGGAGGACTCACACTACCTGATTTCAAGCCAGTACAGTAACTAAAAAGTGTGATATTTGCATGAGAATAGACATATAAATCAAAGGACTAGAGTTCAGAAATAGATCCATATAAATGGTCAATCTATTTTTTTGTATAATTTTTATTGTGCTTTAAGTGAAAGTTTACAAATCAAGTCAGTCTCTCACACAAAAACCCATATACACCCTGCTACACATTCCCAATTACTCTCCCCCTAATAAGACAGCCCACTCTTTCCCTCCACTCTCTCTTTTTGTGTCCATTTCGCCAGCTTCTAACCCCCTCCACCCTCTCATCTCCCCTCCAGGCAGGAGATGCCAACACAGTCTCAAAGTGTCCACCTGATTCAAGAAGCTCACTCCTCACCAGCATCCCTCTCCAACCCATTGTCCAGTCCAATCCATGTCTGATGGTCAATCTATTTTGACAAAGATGCCAAGGAAACTATTGGAGAAAAGCTGATCTTTTCAGCAAATGGTGCTGGCATAACAATTAGATATCCGTATGTAAGAAAATGAAACTAGACCCATACTTCACACCATATACAAAAACCAACTAAAATTGGATCACAGACATAAATGTGAAACCTAAAACTATAAAGCTTCTAAAACAATGGTTCTCAAGTGGAGGGTATTTTGCTCCCACCATGGGCCATTTGGCAATGTTTGGAGACATTTTTGATGTTCAAAATTTGGGTGAATGCTACTAGTATCTAGTGAGCAGAAACCAGGGATGCTACTAAACATCTTACAATACAAAAGACAGCCCTCCACAACAAAGAATTAGCTGGCCCAAATATTTCAAATACCAAGGTTGAGAAAACATCATAGAAAATATTCTAGAAGAAAATACAGGAAAAAATCTTTGTGACCTGGGATTTGGCCAATATTTATCAGATACAACACAAAAAGCACAAACCATAAAAGAAAAAAAAAAATCAATAAATCAGATTCCATCAAAATTAAAATGTCTGCTCTTCAAAAGACACTGTTAGGAGAATACAAAGACAAATCACAGACTAGGACAAATTATTTCCACAACATGTATCTGATAAAGGACTTGCATCTACAGTATATAAAAAACTCTCAAAACTTAACATGTGAAAACAAACCACCCAAAAAATTATGGAAGAGATTAAAAGAGATACTTCTTTAAAGAAGGGACATAGATAGGAAATAAGCACAAAAAAAAAGATGATAGCATAATTAGTCATTAGAGAAATGCATATTAAAACCATACTGAGACACTATGACACACATTTTAGGATAGCTAAAATTTTAAAAAAAGAAAACTGAGAATACCAAATATTGACAAGGATAAAGAGTAACTAGAACTCTCATACATTGCTGGTACCCAAAACCCACCACCATGTAGTCGATTCTGAACTTACAGCCACCCTAAGAACACAGTAGAACTGCCCCATAGTTTCCAAGACTAAATCTTCACAGAAGCAGACTGCCACATCTTCCTCCCGTGGAGTGGCTGGTGGGTTTGAACCGCTGACCTTTTGGTTAGCAGCCAACAGCTTTAACCACTGAGCCACGAGGGCTCCTTCATTGTTGGTAGGAATGCAAATTGGTACAGCCACTTTGGAAAACGGTTTGGCACTTTCTTACAAAGTTAAACATACAATTACTGTATCAGTCAGCAATTCCACACCTAGGTATTTATCCAAAAAAAATTAAACCATTATATCTACTCAAAAAAATTTGTACATGAATGTTTAAAGCAGTCTTGTTCAAAAGAGTCAAAATCTGTAAACAATCCAAATGTTCTTCAACTAGTTAATGGATAAATAAACTATGAATCACCCATACAATGGAATACTACCCAGAAAGAAAATGTATAAAGGAACCAATTATTTGATGCATGCAACAACTGAGATGAATCTCAAAGCATAAGCTAAGTGAAAGAAACCAGACTCAAAAGTCTATACACCGTATAATTCAGAAAAGGCAAAACTACAGCAACACAAATCAGATTGCCAAGGACCAGAGGTGGGGGAGGTAACTGATCACAAAGAGACACAAGGAAACTTTTTGGGGGTGATGGCAATGTTCTATATTTCGAATATGTGGTGATTACGTGATGGCATATATTCATTAAAATTATATGTATACCAAGGCATAAACAGAATACAAAACATTACCAAAAATGACCAAGAGAAACCAGATAACCGCGAGCTCCTAAAAATGAAACGCCTATGCTCATCCAAAGACTTCACCAAAAGAGTAAGAAGACCACCTGCAGACTGGGAAAAAATTTTCTGCTATGACATCTCCGACCAGCGCCTGATCTCTAAAATCTACATGATTCTGTTAAAACTCAGCCACAAAAAGACAAACAACCCAATTAAAAATTGGGCAAAGGATATGAACATGCACTTCACTAAAGAAGATATTCAGGCGGCTAACAGATACATGAGGAAATGCTCTGGATCATTAGCCATTAGAGAAATGCAAATTAAAACTACGATGAGGTTCCATCTCACTCCAACAAGGCTGGCATTAATCCAAAAAACACAAAATAATAAATGTTGGAGAGGCTGTGGAGAGATTGGAACTCTTATACACTGCTGGTGGGAATGTAAAATAGTACAACCACTCTGGAAATCGATCTGGGGTTTCCTTAAAAACTTAGAAATAGAACTACCACACAACCCAGAAATCCCACTCCTCGGAGTATATCCTAGAGAAATAAGAGCCTTTACACGAACAGATATATGCACACCCATGTTTATTGCAGCACTGTTTACAATAGCAAAAAGCTGGAAGCAACCAAGGTGTCCATCAACAGATGAATGGATAAATAAATTACGGTATATTCACACAATGGAATACTACTCATCGATAAAGAACAGTGATGAATCTGTGAAACATTTCATAGCACGAAGGAACCTGGAAGGCATTATGCTGAGTGAAATTAGTCAGATGCAAAAGGACAAATATTGTATAACCCACCCAGTGCCATCGAGTCGATTCCGACTCAGAGGGACCCTATAGGACAGAGTAGAACTGCCCCATAGAGTTTCCAAGGAGCACCTGGCGGACTTGAGCTGCCAACCCTTTGGTTAGCAGCCGTAGCACTTAACCATTACGCCACCAGGGTTTCCAAATATTGTAAATACCTATGTGTAATTTATATGTAAATATTTATTGTAAATATTGTATAAGACCACTATTATAAGATCTTGAGAAACAGTTTAAACTGAGAAGAACACATTCTTTTGTGGTTACCAGAGCGGGGAGGGAAGGAGACTGGGTGAGGGTTATTTACTGATTAGATACTAGATAAGAACTACTTCAGGTGAAGGAAGGACAATATTCAATACAGGGAAGGTCAGCTCAACTGGACTGGACCAAAAGCAAAGAAGTTTCCTGGATAAACTGAATGCTTGAAGGTCAGCGGAGCAAGGGCGGGGGTTTGGGGACTATGGCTTAAGGGGACTTCTAAATCAATTGGCAAAATAATTCTATTATGAAAACGTTCTGCATCCCACTTTGAAATGAGGTGTCTGGGGTCTTAAATGCTAACAAGCGGCCATCTAAGATGCATCAATTGGTCTCAACCCACCTGGATCAAAGGAGAATGAAGAACACCAAGGTCACAAGATAATTATGAGCCCAAGAGACAGAAAGGGCCACATGAACTAGAGACTTACATCATCCTGAGACCAGAAGAACTAGATGGTGCCCTGCGACAACCGATGACTGCCCTGACAGGGAGCACAACAGAGAACCCCTGAGGGAGCAGGAGAACAGTGGGATGAAGATGCCAAATTCTCATAAAAAGACCAGACTTAATGGTCTGACTAAGACTAGAAGAATCCCGGCGGTCATGGTCCCCAAACCTTCTGCTGGCCCAGGATAGGAACCATTCCCGAAGCCAACTCATCAGACATGGAATGGACTGGACAATGGGTTGGAGAGAGATGCTGATTAGGAGTGAGCTACTTGTATCAGGTGGACACTTGAGACTGGGTTGGCATCTCCTGTCTGGAGGGGAGATGGGAGGGTACAGAGGGTTAGAAACTGGCAAAATGGTCATGACAGGAGAGACTGGAAGGAGGGAGCAGGCTGACTCATTAGGGGGAGAGTAAATGGGAGTGTGTAGTAAGGTGTATGTAAGTTTATATGTGAGAGACTGACTTGATTTGTAAACTTTCACTTAAAGCACAATAAAAATCATTTAAAAAATTATATGTATACCTAAAAAGACTGAATTTTACTGTATTTGAAATTATATCTCAAAAAATATGACTTCTCAAAAATGAGGGTAGGCTATCAGGAAATGGAAACAAAGATTGAAGGGACTCCTGAAAATTTCACTGTTAACAGGGAGCAGAGTAACCGGGCAGTAGCTGGAGGGGAAGAGAAAATGAGATATTTGTACTCAAATTACTAATGATGACAAGGCCTAGGCTATGCCCATGAGATAGGTAACTGAGAGGGAGATGGAAGCAGGGGTGGAGGAAAAGATCTCTGGAGTTTGGATCAAAGATCCAAGAACTTCAGATGTTACATATAAGGTAAGCTGAACTAAAAGAAAATAATAGAAGATGGTGTGTCAAGCACTACGTTTTCAATGAATACAGAAAGGTAACTTAGGTGATAACAAAAAGTATGTCTAAAGAGCAGAATAATCAGAAGCAGAAAGGAGAGAAAAGACTTAGGAAAATGGCATAACGCTCCAGCTATTTGAAGGAACCCAGACATAAAGGCAGAAATAAAGAACTACAGGATCCATCTATGGTTTGTATTTTATTAAAAAAAAAATTTTTTTTTTTAATAAAATACAAACCATAGACAGGTATAAACGGAACACATCAGTTTTGAGACTGTGTTCTACCACACACATGCCCTAAGAAAACACTGAACTATTTAGACCCCAGAGTACTGTGCTTTTTCAGGTCAAGGATCCCTTTCCCTCAGTGAAAGCAAGTCTCCCTTTCTCCATATCCTACATCTAATGAGTCATCACTGCAATTTAGGGAAAACTAAAGATGCTAGAAGAAACCTGATAACTGAGTTATTGATCAACCTTAAAGATTTAACCTGTATAAGTAAGCCTGCGTTTTGTTTTTTTTTTTTGCCTCTAACAAAAATACATGATTTTTTTTTCCCCCAATCTGCACAAGATTCTTCAATTTTTTCTAAGCTCATGATGACTATATTCTATGCCAGTGGTTCTCAAGGTATGGTCTGAGGATTCCCCAGGGGTCTTCTCTAACGCCCTTTCAGGGGATCTGTGCGGTCCTACCTTTTCTAACTATATATTTATGTGAGGCCATATCTATTTTCTTCATTTACTTCAACCAAAACAATACATCCCAAAAGGCTGAATGCACAGGCAGCTATGAGAATCCAACTTCTTCTATTATGGCAGACATTAAAGAGATGTTCAAAGTCAAATCAATGCCACTCTTCCCAACTAATTTTTTTCCCATAGAAAAAGTAGTCATTTCTCATTTTTGAAATATATCATTTATATTAAGATACAATAGATGTTATTTTTAAATTAATTTAAGATTAATTTTTTAAATTTTGTTTTAATTTCTAGTATGATAAATATTGATAGATATAACCCACATAAACAAAAGCTCTTTAGAATAATTTTGAAGGCTAAAAATGGGTCCTGAGAAGGGGCTAAAAAATGAACTGATGGTCTATATAATTAGGGTGCCAAAGATTTGTTGGAAAAATGAAATATTAACGTAATTCGCCTCTTTCCATTCCTCACAATCAAAATTTCTTGTGCTGCTTATCAAAGGAGGATAGTCTGCATTCACAGAAGACATACCTGATCATCTCCAGGCCCCCACTGAGTTGTTTCCAGTGAGACCACATTAGTACTGGAAATCTTTGTTCCATTATTGCCTTGATTTAGTGATTGCTGCCATACACGACAGGTCATTGGAACAACCTAAAGTCAAAAGCAGATTTAACACAATCACTATGATTATACAATAATAAAAATAACCTAATAGATCATTCTTCTCAGCTTATAATGCACTTTCATATATATATATACATATATATATATATATATATGTATATATATATATATAAAACATTACCACTTCACAACCACTGTCCAAGTTATTATTGTCACTTAAAGACAAGGAAACAGAGATATAAGGTTACAGTTAGGACTCAACATCCTTGCCAATAAACCACAGCAGTTCTTTAAACTCATATACCTAAAGGTAAAAGAAACAAGCAAGTTGCCTATTTTTAAGTGTTACGCTTCAGACAGCTAAGAGATTAACCCTAATGATGGGGACCAAAATCAACTCATAGCATGAGCAGTGGGAACCAAAGTTAGGCTTCTTTTGTGAAATCAGGGGTTTAAGCAGGGCTCTCTCACCAGTGAAAAGAGATAATAAAGTCTGAGATCATAGCCCAAGGAGGAAGCCATGCAATTGGAAAAGAGCAGAGGACTTACGTCAACCCATCCACTGCTTCAGAGACTGGTTCTTGACTTTTACCAATATTCCTGCAGAATAAGAACCCAAGATTTCCAACACAAGACCTTCTTCTAAAGGCAAAGCCACAAGGGGGCAAGGCAGAGATAACCACAAAAACACAAGGTAGAGAAGAGCGCACACAAAGAGAAAACAAAACAAAACTCCCTCTAAAAATGAGAGTACAAACTACACTTTGAAAGGATTTAAAATAAGAATATTGTAGCTCTTCAAAGAGATAAAGATACAGCATCCGTAAAAAAGAAGTTATGAAAGTAAAATAGGCAGCAATGTGTTAAAAATACATGAATGTTAACAAAAAAAAATAACCTGGACGTAAATCAAAAAAAGATTGAAATAAATACTAAATAAAACAAAACTGGAAAGAAAATAAGTGAATTGAAAGTTACTAATGAAGTTTGGAGTCCCTGGGTGGTACAAACGGCTAACACAATGTACTACTAACCAAAAGGTTAAAGGTTCAAATTCACCCAGAACCGACTCCGTGGCAAGTCGTTATCCACATGTAGCACAAAGAAGGTTAAAGAGATAAAAATTGTGAAAAAGACCTTAAAGGGCCACAGGGGTACTCTGAAGGGCTGCAACATATGCCATTTAGAAGTTTTAGGGTAAAGCATAGCAAAAGTGATAAAGAGGCAATATCTGAAAACTACTAAAAAACCTCAGCCAAAAGAAATGTGAGCCAAGGTGAATCCAGACCAGCTGTGCCAACTTGTTTCTGGGGCCAGGCAGACTAAAGCTAATCTGCTACAGATCACCAAAGGGATGGCGGAGACCTGGTAAAATCAACTCTTTCACATACATAATTAAGTCTGAAAGGAACCGAGACAAATCCTCCAGGCCAAATAAAAAATAGATAAAAACTAGAGTAATAATTGAGCTATAAACACGGGGATGCTAGTTTGGCATCTGCTACTCTGACAAGACAAGAGGCTCACTTGTACAAGATTTATCCTCGTACACAAAGCTAGGCCCTTGCAGGACTAATTCCTCACTGAAGGACTTGGACTACAAAGCGGAGGCAAGGAAAATTGTCTTGACATAGGATGTGTGTAGGTAGAATAAGAAAAAAAAAGGGGGGGTTACCCTGAGACTTTGTAACCACTAAGCCAGATCTTGTATGGGTTCTAATTTGTATGAACCAGCCCTCATGTAGATTTTGGGCTAAAATTTACACTGCTGTCTATGAAATCAACAGGAAAATCAAAAGTGACTGCAGGTCAATGATACTCCAAGGTTATCTTACAGAAGCAAAGCAGGCAAGGAGAAAAAAGCATAGAAAAGAAATATAAATAGAAGGTGCAAAATAAAAGAAATATATCTGTAATTATGGTAAGTGTAAATGTACTAACACAATATTTAAGAGACAAATTGTCAAATAAAAAAACTATACGCTATTTATAAGCTGCATGCTATTTATAATGGACACACCTAAGTTATAAAGAAACAGAAAGGTTCAAAGTAAAAGTATACAAATTAATATACCAAGCAAATATTATACTATTCCAATGATGGTTTCATATGTAAGAATACTAATTGAGTCTTTTTTACCTGCTCTTCACTCAAATATACCTATTTTAATTTTATAATCCCTGCCTATTAAAAAATGGATGCTATTCTTTCATTTACCACTTTTGTACTGTATTAATGTGATACCACGATTTCTCAGTCTTGGCGCTGCTGATATTTAGGACCAGATAACACTTTGTTGTGAGAGGCTGTCCTGTGCATTGTAGGATGTTTAGCAGTATCCCTGGCCTAGGTATCTTCCCTTCCTACCCCAATGGTTGGGGATGGATGGATGAGTGGGTGCGTGGGTGAGTAGGTGTATAGTAGACAGTTAGCTGTGGTCACGTCAGCTCCAACTCACGGCAACCTATGTACAACAGAACACTGCATCATCCTCATGATCGCAGGCATGTTCTAGTCTATCATTACAGCTATCGTGCCAACCCATCTCACCACAGGACTCTGCTGCCCTGTTGGTTCTCTACTTCGCCAAACATGATGTGCTCTTCTAGTGATTAACCCTTCCTGATGACGTATCCAAAGCAAATGAGTCAGACAACGTTCTGTTGTGATTCACAAGGTTTACATTTTCAGAAGCAGGTCACCAGGACTTTCTTCCAAGTCTGTGTTAGTCTGGAAGCTCCACTGAAACCTGTATGCCATGGGTGACCCTGCTGGTATTTGAAATACCAGTGATACAGCTTCCAGCATCATAGCAACATGCAAGCCACTACAGTACGACAAACTGACAGACAAGTGGTGGTCCCCATTAAACAAAACAAACAACAAACCCGCTGCCATCGAGTCGATTTCAACTCACAGCAACCCTATATGACAGACTAGAATTGCCCCATAGGGTTTCTAAGGAGCGGCTGGACCATCTGAACTCCCACACTTTTGGTTAGCAGCCGGGAACGCTTAACCACTGCACCATTAAAAACCAAAAACACCAAACCCACTGCCATCGAGTCAATTCCAAATCATAGCAACCCTACAGGACAGAGTAGAGGTGCCCCATAGAGTTTCCAAGGAGCGCCTGGCAGATTCGAACTGCCAACCTCTTGGTGAGCAGCTGTAGCACTTAACCAGTATGCCACCAGGGTTTCCACTGCACCATTAGTGACAATAAATAATGTCTCCAAACATTGCCACATGTCCCCTGAGGGCCAAAATGGTCCCTGACTGAGAACTACTGTGTTATACAAATCAACACTGAGAGGGAAAAATGCTGTTAGGTATAAAAAGGATCATTACATAATGGTAAAAGTATCAATTCACCTGCAAGATATAACAATTATAAATTTGTAAACATCTCCAGTGCAATGGATCATTCTCCAGGTCAGCACATATCTAAGGACACAAAGCAAGTCTCAATAAATTTAATAAGCCTGAAATCATACAATGAATCTTCTCCAACCACAGTACACTGAAACTAGAAATCAGTAACATAAGGAAAACTGCAAAATCCACAAACATGTGGAAATTAAACAATACACTAATGAACAACCAATGGATCAAGGAAGAATCAAGAGAGAAGTCAGAAAATACGTAGAGTCAAATGAAAAATAAAGCCCAACACACTAAAACATATGGGATGCAGAAGGGGCAGCCTTCAAAGAGAAATGTATAGCGGTAATCACCTACATTAAAAACACAGAAATATCAAACCCAAACCAACCCAAACCAAACCCACTGCAGTCAAGTAGACTCTGATTCACAGTGACCCTATAGGACAAAGTAGAGCTGCGCCATAGGGTTTCCAAGGAGCGCCTGATGGATCTGACGGCCAACCTTTTTGTTAGCTCTTAAACACTACGCCAATAGGGTTTCCAGAAATATCAAAAGCAAGGATAAAATTACATTACATGGCATATGAAATACAAAGACATAATTAGGGATAACAACAAAAGGGGGAGAGAAATGGTAGAGACATAGAATTTCATGTCTGTTACTGAAGTTAAGCTAATACCAACTTATCGTAGAATGTTATAAATATAAGCTGTTATATGTAATATTCATGATAACTACTAAGAAAATATCCTAAAAAAACATATACAAAAGGAAAAGAGACGAGAACCAAACTGGCTTACTACTATAAACCAACAAAACACAAAAGCAAGCAGTAGTAAAGGACAAGACAAAGAAGGCTTAAAACATACAAAAACCAAATAATAAAATGACAGAAGTCACTTCTTATTGGTAATTACAGTCAATTTAAATAGACTAAATGCCCCAATTAAAAGGCTGAAAGTAGCAGAATGGATTAAAAAAAAAAAAAAAAAGCATGATCCAAACATACGCTATTTACAAGAGACACACGTAGACCCAAGGACACACGGTAGACCCAAGGACACACAGTAGACCCAAGGACACATATAAGCTGAAAGTGAAAGCATGGAAAAAAACATTCCATGCAAATAATAACCAAAAGAGAGCTGGAGTGGCAATCTTAACATCAGACAAAGTAGACTTTAAGACAGAATCTGTTAGAAGAGAAAGATGGACATTACATAGTGATAAAAGGGTAAATTAGTCAAGAAGATTCATGAAGCACAAATATATATGCACCCAATATTGGGTCGCCTAAATATATAAAACAAGTGCTGATAAAATTGACAATAGAAATAGCACTACGGTAATAGTCGGAGGCTTCAACACACCACTTGAAGTATTGGACAGAACATCTAGAAAGATTAACAAGGAAACAGAAGACCTGAATGACACTATCAACCAAACAGACTTAACAGACATATATAGAACACTCCACCCAAAAACAGCACAGTATACATTCTACTCCAGTGCACATGGATCATTCTCTAGGATAGACTACATGCTAGGTCACAAAGATGTCTTGATAAATATAAAAAGACTGAAATCATAGACAGTATTTTCTCTGACCAAAATGGAGTAAAGCTAGAAATCAGTAACAGGAAAAAAAGAAAAAAAAAAAAAAAATGGCAACTATATAGACATGTGGAAATTAAACAACACACTATTAAACTACAAGGGGCCAAGGAAGAAATCAAAAGGGAAATCACAAATATCTTAGAGTCAAATAAAATGAAAGCACAACATACCAAAACTTACAGGATGCAGTGAAGGCAGTACTCAGAGGGAAATTTAGAGCCATAAATGCCACGTGAAAAAAAATCTCCAATCAACAGCCTAAGTCAACAACTCCAGGAACTAGAAAGGAATGAGCAAACTAAGCCTAAACCTACCCAGGAAAGGAAATAACAAAGATGAGAGCAGAAAAATAAATTCAAAAACAGAAAAACAAGACAGTATCAGTAAAACCAGAAGTTGGTTCTTTGAAAAGATCAATAAAATTGACAAACCTGTCCCTAGACTAACAAAGAAAAAAAGAGAAAAGATGCAAATAATCAAAATAAGAAATGAAAGAGGGGACATCACAACTGACCCGACAGAAACAAAGAGAATTATACAAAATATTTTAAACAACTGTATGGCAACAAACTGCATAACCTAGATTAAATGGACAAATTCTCAGACGCATACAACCTACCCGAACTAACTCAAGAAGAAATAGAAAGTATCAACAGACCCATAACAAGTGAAGAAATTGAATCAGTGATCAAAAACCTCCCAACAAAAAAAAGACCTAAACCAGACGGCTTCACTGGGGAATTCTACCAAACATTTACAGAAGAATTGATACCAAGAGTGCTTTATTAAGTCTTCCAAAAGATAGAGAAGGACTACTCCCTAATTTATTCTGAGAAGCTAACATAACACTTATACCAAAACCAAAGACACCACAAGAAAAGAAAACTATAGGCCAATATCTCTTATCAATATAGACACAAAAATCCTCAACAAAACACTAGTGACTGTATCTGTTTGAATGCAGGCATACACTCAAAAAAATGAGTAACACAAGGCAAACTGTAACTGACCAGGTAGCTAACAAAGTGAACAAGAAGAGTGGTCCAAAACCTTTGCCTCAATGCTTTCTAATAAACTAATTATTAAGCATGCAAGCTGCTGATCAAGGCAAAGTTCACAACTAGCAAAATACCCACAAAAGAGCAGTATAGAGACCTCCTGAGCCCCACCCATAACAAACCTGTACTGATAAAACGTCATGTTTTAGTTCACTGGGCTGCCTTCATTTCCAAGAGCCAAGATGGCTCAAGGAGTCCACCCTCAGGTAGAATTCCCTCCTTCAGCTTACTGCCATGAAACAAAACACATTAACTTCTCATGGGATTCACAAAATTACAAAAAGTACCAAACACAGCACTTGTACACAAAGTACTTACTGCATTCTCTAACCCAGGTAATTCATTCTTTCATACTGAGTGCCTGGTGATTTCACAAAAACTCCACCATAACATTAGTTTCATTTTTCAGGTAAAATTGGAGGTTGGGGAGATTAAATCATTTACACAATATCATTCAGTGGGACAAAAAATCAGACGTCTTTTAATTTCAACAATTCTCTTTCCATTACACTGTCTCATCAAAATAAATTTTTAGAAACACAACAGCTAAACTTCGCTTTTGCTCTAAAATCACACAAGGCATCAGAGTCCAACCCTCTCTCCTAGTCCCAACAATTCTTTCTGAATATAAATGCTAGTCTATCAACTTGAACTGAAGCAAGTAGTTTCCAAGGACCCTAGAAAGATATTTCCCTCATTTACACAACTATGACCCATCACTCTGTATGTATAATGACATCACCTCAATGCCAATAAGGCAATGAATTATTTGTATTATCTTTCATATATTGCTTTTCTTTCTCTGAACTCTCAGAACACTGTTTTCTCAACCAATTACACAGCTGTTATATGCATAGTAAACTTTTTAAAATTTTCTCCAATCTACGTAACTAGAAAGAAGGTAAGACTTATTCTCCACACTACCCACTTCAGCCTCTTATACTTAGTAAACCAGTTGCCATCTGGTCAATTCTGACTCACGGTTGATCCCATGTGTGTTACAGTAGAACTGTGCTCCTGCTCCATAGTGTTTTCAATGGCTGATTTTTTTGGAAGTAGATCTCCAGCCCTTTCTTCTGAGGCACCTCCGGATGAAGTGCCTTTTGGTTAGCAACCAACCATGTTAGTTATTTGTACCACCCAGGGTACTCCCTTTATATTTAGTAGGTACCCGAACATTTGAAAAATGAACAAATAAATAAATACATATTGTTCAGGTTCACAGGTACATATCTCTTTTAGATTTCACCAAAGAAGGCTACCCTCACAGCTTATCTTGTGGTCTTGGCATGTAACCTCAATTCCAGTTCCATACTATAAATCTTTATGGAATCTACCATGGCCTCCACCAGACTGAGTCCAGTACAACGAGATGGTGCCTGGCTACCACCACTGACTGCTCTGACAAGGATCACAATAGAGGGTCCCGGACAGAGCTGGAGAAAAATGTAGAACAAAATTCTAACTCAAAAAGAAAGACCAGACTTGCTGGCCTGACAGAGACTGGAGAAACCCAGAGAGGTTGGCCCCCGGACACCCTTTCAGCTCAGTAATGAGGTCACTCCTGAGGTTCCCCCTTCAGCCAAAGATTGAACAGGCCCATGGAACAAAACAAGACTAAAGGGGCACAGCAGCCCTGGGGCAGGGACCGAAAGGCAGGAAAGCTTGTACCGGGGAACCCAGGATTGAGAAGAAAGAGTGTTGACATGTCATGGGGTTGTTAACCAGTGTCATAGAACAATGTGTGTACTGTTTGATGAGAAACTAGTTTGTTCTGTAAACCTTCATCTGAAGTACAATTAAAAAAAAACCTATGGAAGCAGACTGTCACATTCTTCTCCTATGGGGCAGCTGAGTGCTTAACCACTGCACCACCAGAGATCTTTTCTTGAAACTAGGAGTCCCTATACAGGTTTCCCCCACTATCCGAAAGTGGAGTGTTCCTATGAAACCTTTCATAAGCTGAAACGGCATAAAGCGAAAAAGCAACCACCATTAATTTATATGGGAAAAAATTTTGAGCACTCCCAGACCCAAAAAACAACCTACCAAATCATACCAAATAACACAGAAAACCTAAAAAAACACTAACACATAGTAAAAGCAGGAATGAGATGATACGCAGCCTATATAAAGTAGAAATAATGTATGTACGGTGTAGTTTCACAGACACGGTTCAGAGCTATGGCAGCTTGATGCCGAGATGCTAAATGGAGTTCCCTGGGAAGGAGCTTGGCGAAACCGCTCTCGCTGCTTAGGGCATGCGCTGCCTCTTTAACAGCTTGCTGCAAAACAAACACCGAACGCTATTTGCACTTTTCGCCTTCTTTCATGAAAGTGAAAATCCTGTTCAGACTTCTTTCACTAAGTGAAAACAGGTATTAATGTAGTAGGTCTTTCATAAAAGCGAAGTGGCATAAAGTAAACTTTAAAAAGCAGGGGATACCTGTATTGTCACAAATACAAAATACAAAAACCAAATACAAATACAAAAACCAAAGTTCATCAGATTTATTCCAGAATTAAAACACTCTTACTACACTAGGAAAACATTTTTCCAGAGCACTTACAACAAAGTGCCTTTGGTCAGTGAAACGGCCAGCTTAAAGTAAAAACCATTCAATAACTAAAGAGATTTCTAAGACATCAACTCATCCAAAAGGTTTTTCTCAAAAGGTAAAGTACCATGGGACACATGCATCTTGCTTCAAAAGCAATTTTTAAGAAATAAAGAATAAAATGCAAAAAAAAAAAAAAAAAAAAAACTGTTTCGCACATTTATTTTAGAAATCTGAAATCCCCAGATATTTAACAATACAGCCAACATTTTGGCACAGCTGGCCTTCTTGGAGCCCTCCAGGAAAGAAGGCTAAAATGAATGTTCAGAATGTCTATTCACTGCGACTAAATAATGCTGGGTATAAGGCATGGGGTCTTGTCTTTGAAAAGAGCTGCTTCCCAACAGCTTAAAAAAAGGAAAGTTCAATTCATTAGGTTATTTGTAGAAACCTAATGATCCATCAGGCGCTCCTTGGAAACTCTATGGGACAGTTTTACTCTGTCCTATAGGGTCGCTATGAGTCGGAATCGACTTGACAGCACTAGGTTTAATGCTATTAAATTAAGAGGCCACACTTCGAGAACCCACCCAACGTGAGAGAGAGTACCCCCTCACTTTTACAAGCTCAAAGAAAAATCTACAAGTTAAAATTAAACTTTACAACACAAAAATGTTCTTATTAAAATATCCATTTCCCCAGGGTGCAGTGAATTTATGTTAACGGGAGAGGAACAACTCAGAAAAGGAGGGTGAGAATGGCTGTACAAATCGAAGAATGGAACCAGCGTCACTAAATGGTACATTTAGAAACTACTGAACTGGTGTATGTTTTGCTATGCATAGTCTCAACAACAAAAATATTAAATTAAAAAAAATCCATTTCCCAGAACTTACTTTTATTACCCATCTGACTGCTTAGAATTCATCAATGAAAGTAACTTCTAATACAGTCCTACATATTATGAACCACTTCTCTACAGTTCCTTCTGGACAATGATGGAACCCAAATACCTGAAAAAGAATTCTTAAGAGTGAGTGCTTTTAAACCAAAGAGGCATCATCAGTAACTCTCTTACCTGTAATTAAGTGCTTTTGGACATAAATTAGGAGTTTTAAACAGTCCTGCCTTAGGTCAGTTTTAACATTAATGGTTTCAAAATGAGGCAGCCCCATAGCTTTATTCAACCATGATTACAGAGATAGGTTAATCTTTACTAAATGTGTTGGAAATAAATAACATAAGCTAATGGGAACCTGTTCAAAAGTAGGTGAGAGACATGAGCTATATACTGAAGATAATTAGCATCAGACTGACTATGTTGTTCCAGAATTACAGAGTAAGGAACTCACTGGGCCCTGTCCCTAGCAAAACCACAATTCAACTGGTGGCAAAAAAAAAAAAAAAAAAAAAACACCTAAAATCTCTGGAAACTGCCCTAAGGATGTATAGTAAATGCAGAAACATTCATTAAAAAAAACTACGTTTTTATCAGTAAGAATGCAGAGAATCTATGGCATTTGAGTCATAACCTGCTCCATTTCCCCCTTTCCCCTGCTCTGTGTTATAAAAGGTCTACTCTGGACATATGTGGCCAAGAAGATGGGGGATTCCTCTCCCCTCAGCTCCCAGTCTGGGGCTATGATTTCATCCCAGGAGGGACAGGCTGCTGGCAATTCTTATTACCCAAACCCATGACACAGAAAACTCTATTCCAAGCAGATGGGGTCAAGAGAACTGGGTCTCTCTTTCCCTACTCAACCGCCACTCATAGGGCAGAAGCTCTACCTCAGAATAGAAAATAAGAATATAGGAGGGACAAGCTGAGAAGACTATGGACTACCACCTAGCCCCCAGTGCCCATTTTCAGAGTAGGGGTGTCACTCAGGGAAAGGCAGGTCTTGAACTCCCTAGCTCCAGTGAAATGATGCAGGCCTTCTGTCCAGAAAGACATTTGGACAAGGAACTCTGCGGCTCTGCTTCAGAGAACTCATCTTATTTAAGGAGTAGAGAACTCCATGCTTAAAAGCACTGTAAAATATAATGGTGATCTTGCTGGAGAGCATTTAAGAAGAGGAAGATAAACCCGCTGCCGTTGAGTCGATTCTGACTCATAGCAACCCTATAGGGCAGGGTAGAACTGTCCCATAGAGTTTCCAAAGAGCGCCTGGCAGATTCGAACTGCTGACCTTTTGGTTAGCAGCTGCAGCACTTAACCACTACGCCACCAGGGTTTCCGAAGAGGCAGATCGGTCTCATAAACATGTTCAAAGAGCTGAAGAAAACCATACTTAAAGAATTAAAGGAGGGGCGGGGCCGAGATGGAGGAGTAGTCAGACGCTTCCAGTGGTCCCTCATAAAACAAAGACCTGAAAAAACAAGTGAATCAATTATGTATACAACAAGCTACGAACCCTGAATAACAAAGGCAAAGTTAAAAAAATGGACTGAGCGGCACAGGGAGGAAGAGACGGTTCAGAAGCAGCAAGGAGTTGTTGGACCTGACCTGGGGGGAACTGGCGCCCCTCAGCCAAAATCACCTGGAGCAACTGTGGCAGGGCTGGCCATAGCGTTCTGGACACGGTCTCTCAGCCACAGACAGTGAGTGGCAGTCTAATCACGCCTCCAAAATCAGCAAAGGACAGTGCTCTCAGCAAGTTAAGTGCTTGTGTCTAATCTACCACAGGGATCTAAAAGCACCCTTTTTGGAAGAGCTCTCTCCCATTTATCTGATCCCTCCTTCCTCTGCCCCAGGCCCTGAGCCAGCTTCAGTGGTGGTGGATTTCCCTGGGCCTGAGATAGATCCTGCTGCACTCCCTGAGCCATTCTCCTGGCCTTGAAGAAGGAACAAATTAACAAATGGGGAAAAAACAATCTGCCAGCTCCCCTCAGCTGAGAACTCAGGGCACATGTGGCTCCTGTCCAGGCACAAGCAGTCCACGGACACTGGATGACTTTCACGCCTGCGTGGACACGTGTGGGCCCAATTCAGCAGCTAGGCCCTTGTTCGCACAGCCCCAGGGTGTATGCGCCTGAGGTCTGACTTTAACTGTTTCAGCTGTGCAGTGGAGAGGCAGATTTTTGACATTTACATTGCTCTGCTTATTAAGCGGGGTCATCATCTACCTACATCAGGGGCCTGAGGACTGGCAGCTCTACCCACACCACCTAGCGACCTGAGACAGGGGTCCAAGGATAAATGCTGCCTCCCAGGCATTACAGCTAAAAGCTTTGGGTGCACATGGTCCAGGTGCAGAGCCCACCCACCTGTGAGCTCTGGGGAACAGGGACGCACATTACTCATAGACACTCGGGGATCAGTTGTGAGCCCTCTGACTTGCTCAGAGTGTGACCCCCTGCTGCAACCAGATACCTGTGCATACACCAATCACCACTGCTCATCTAAGATCGTTGGTGAGAGCCTGTAGCACACACTTGGTGATCAACTACCTGGCCACCTGAACTGAATCCATACAGGAAAAGTGAATGGACTCCTAGGCTCATATACCTGGTAACAGCTCTAACCATCTGTAACAGGACATCAGAACTTCAAAGGAGAAAATAATCAAGCTAGCTCACTCAAGCAGCCTATTCGGGTATATTAAAACAAACAAGGGAAGAAGCTAGTACACCATAAGCAAACATAAAATAAACTAATACAATGACTTATAGATGGCTCAGAGAAAACAGTCAATATTAAATCACATAAAGAAGCAGACCATGATCTCTTCAACAAGCTCCCAAAACAAAGAATCAAGGAATCTTCTGGACGAAGAAATATTCCTGGCATTACCAGAGGTAGAATGCAAAAGATTAATATACAGAACTCTTCAAGAGATCAAGATGGAGATCAGGCAAAACACAGAACAAGCCAAGAACACAGAGATAAAGCAGCTGGGGAAATTAAGAAGGTTATTCAAGAGCATAATGAAAAGTTTAATAGCCTGCAAGAATTCACAGGGAGACAGCAATCAGAAATTCAGAAAGCCAACAATAAAATTTCAGAATTAGACAACTCAATAGGAAGTCAGAGGAGCAGAATTGAGGAGGTGGAAGTCAGAATTAGTGGGACAGAAGATAAAACACTTGGCACCAATATATTTGAAGAAAAATCAGATAAAAGAATTTTAAAAAATGAAGAAACCCTAAGAATCATGTGGGACTCTATCAAGAGAAATAACCTACGGGTGACTGGAGTACCAGAAGAGGAAGGAAAAATAGAAAACACAGAGAGAACTGTTGAAGATTTATTGGCAGAAAACTTCCCTAATATCGTGAAAGATGAGAAGACATCTATCCAAGATGCTCAACGAACCCCACACAAGGTAGATCCCAAAAGTCACCAAGACAAATTATACTCAAACTTGCCAAAACCAAAGATAAAGAGAGAATTTTAAGAGCAGCGAGGGATAAACGAAGATCACCTACAAAAGAGAGTTAATAAGAATAAGCTTGGACTACTCAGCAAAAACCATGCAGGCAAGAAGGCAATGGATGACATATACAAAGCCTTGAATGAAAAAAATTTCCAGATAAACAGAAGTTTAGGTAATTTGCAAAAACCAAACCAAAACTACAAGAAATTCTAAAGAGAGTCCTCTGCTTAGAGAATCAATAACAACAGACAACAACCCAAGACTAGACACGGGACAGAGCAACCAGAGAGCAACCCAGATAGGGAAACCACAAAAATAAATCAAGATTTAAAAAATGCTCAAAGCAGTGAAACAGCAATATCATTATATAAAGGATGAGAAAATTAAATCAATAAAGGGGGACTAAAAAAATGTAGTCACAGATCTTTCATATGGAGAGGAAGTCAAGACGATATAAAGAGATAAAAGTTTGGTTTAAACTTAAAAAAATAGGGGTAAATAATAAGGTAACCAAAAAGGAGTCTAACAATCCTACACATCAAAATAAATAACAAGAAAAACAAAGACTCAGGAAAAACAAAATCAACAATGAAGAAGACAAAAAAGATAATACATGAAGAAAAACTACTCAGCACAAAAAATTAAGTGGAAGAAAGAAATAGTCAACAACACACAAAAAAAGACATCAAAATGGCAGCACTAAAAAAAGCTCATACCTATCAATAATTACACTGAATGTAAATGGACTAAATGTACCAATAAAGAGAGAGTGGCAAAATAGATTAAAAAAACACAATTGGTCTATATGCTGCCTACGAGAGACATACCTTAGACTTAAAAACACAAACTGAAACTCAAAGGATGGAAAAATATATATATCAAGAAAACAACAATCAAAAAAGAGCAGGAGTGGCAATATTAATCTCTGACAAAATAGACTTTAAGGTTAATTCCACCACAAAGGATAAGGAAGGACACTGTATAAAGATTAAAGGAACAATCTGCCAGAAGGATATAATCATATTAAATATTTATGCACCCAACAACAGGGCTTCAAGATACATAAAACAAACTCTAATAGCATTGAAAAGAGAGAGCTCCACAATAACAGTAGGAGACTAAAACACACCGCTTTCAGTGAAGGACAGAACATCCAGAAAGAAGCTCAATAAAGACACAGAAGAGCTAAATGCCAAAACTGACCAACTTGACCTCATAGACATATACAGAACACTCCACCCAACAAGCAGCCAAGTCTACTTTCTTTTCCAACACACATGGAACATTCCCTAGAAGAGACCACATATTAGGTCATAAGGAAAGCCTTAACAGAATCTAAAACATCAAAATATTACAAAGTATCTTCTCTGACTACAAAGCCATAAAAGCGGAAATCCATGACAGAAAAAGCAGGGAAAAGAAATCAAACACATGGAAACTGAACAACACCTTGCTCAAAAACGACTGGGTTATAGAAGACCTTAAGGATGGAATAAAGAAATTCATAGAATCCAATGAGAATGAAATCGCTTCCTATCAGAACTTTTGGAACGCAGCTCAAGCGGTGCTCAGAGGTCAATTTACATCAATCCAAAAAGAAGAAAGGGCAAAATCAAAGAATTATCCCTACAACTTGATGGAATAGAAAGAGAGCAACAAAAGAAACCCTCAGGTAACAGAGGAAAGGAAATAATAAAAATTAGAGCAGAATAAAATGAAATATAAAATAGAAAAACACTACAAAGGGCATTTATACAAAGCGAACAGCCAACATCATCCTAAATGGAGGGAGTCTGAAAGCATTCCCCTTGAGAACTGGAACCAGACAAGGATGCCCTTTATCACCACTCTTATTCAACATTGTGCTGGAGGTCCTAGCCAGAGGAAATAGACTAGAAAAAGAAATATAGGGCATCCAAATTGGTAAGGAAGAAGTAAAAATAACTCTATTTGCAGATGACATGATCTTATATGCAGAAAACCCCAAGGAATCCACACACACAAAAAAAAAAAACTACTGGAACCAACAAAAGATGTCAGCAAAGTATCAGAATACAAGCTTAATATACAAAAATCAGGTGGATTCCTCTACACCAACAACAACCCAATTAAAAATTGAGCAAAGGATATGACACGCACTTCACTGAAGAAGATATTCAGATGGCTAACAGATACATGAGGAAATGCTCTCAGTCATTAGCCATTAGAGAAATGCAAATTAAAACTACAATGAGATTTCATCTCACTCCAACAAGGCTGGCATGAATTCAAAAAATAATAAATGTTGGAGAGGCTATGGAGAGATTGGAACACTTATACACTGCTAGTGGAAATGTCAAATGGTATAACCACACTGGAAATCGATCTAGCGTTTCCTTAAAAAGCTAGAAATAGAACTACCATACGACCCAGAAATCCCACTCCTCGAAATATACCCTAGAGAAATTAGAGCCTTTACACAAACAGATATATGCACACCCATGTTTATTGCAGCTCTGTTTACAATAGCAAAAAGATGGAAGCAACCAAGGTGTCCATCAACGGACAAATGGATAAATAAATTACGGTATATTCACACAATAGAATACTACGCATCAATAAAGAACAGTGATGAATCTGTGAAACATTTCGTAACATGGAGGAACCTGTAAGGCATTATGCTGAGTGAAATTAGTCAGAGGCAAAAGGACAAATATTGTATAAGACCACTATTATAAGATCTTGAGAAACAGTTTAAACTGAGAAGAACACATTCTTTTCTGGTTACGAGAGGGGGGAGGGAGAGAGGGTGGGAGGGGGTTATTTACTGATTAGATAGTAGATACGAACTACTTCAGGTGAAGGGAAGGACAATACTCAATACAGGGAAGGTCAGCTCAACTGGACCAAAAGCAAGTAAGTTTTCTGAATAAACTGAATGCTTCGAAGGTCAGCGGAGCAAGGGCGGGGGTTTGGGGACTAAGGCTTCAGGGGACATCTAAGTCAATTGGAAAAATAAATTCAATTAAGAAAACATTCTGCATCCCACTTTGAAGTGTGGCATCTGGGGTCTTAAATGCTAACAAGCTGCTATCAAAGATGCATCAATGAGTCTCAACCCACCTGATCAAAGGAGAATGAAGAACACCAAGGTCACAAGGTAATTATGAGCCTAAGAGACAGAAACGGTTACATGAACTAGAGACTACATCATTCTGAGACCAGAAGAACTAGATGGCGCCTGGCCACAACCGATGACTGCCCTGACAGGGAGCACAACAGAGAATGCCTGAGGGAGCAGGAGAACAGTGGGATAAAAAAAAAAAAAAAAACCGCAGACCCCAAATTCTCATAAAAAGACCTGACTTAATGGTCTGACTGAGACTAGAAGAATCCTGGCGGTCATGGTCCCCAAACTTTCTGCTGGCCCAGGACAGGAACCATTCCTGAAGCCAACTCGTCAAACATGGATTGGACTGGACAATGGGTTGGAGAGAGATGCTGATGAGGAATGAGCTACTTGCATCAGGTGGACACTTGAGACTATGTTGGCATCTCCTGTCTGGAGGGGAGATTGGAGGGTAGAGGGGATTAGAAACTGGCAAAACAGTCACAAAAGGAGAGACTGGAAGGAGGGAGCGGGCTGACTCATGAGGGGGAGAGTAAGTGGGAGTATGTAGTAAGGTGTATATAGGTTTATATGTGAGAGACTGACTTGATTTGTAAACTTTCACTTAAAGCACAATAAAAATTAAAAAAAAAATTTTTTTTTAAAGAGTAAACAGAGAACCTGCAGTCTGGGAAAAAAAATGTGTGTGGCTACAACAAATCTCATCAGGGTCTAATCTCTAAAATCTACAAGAAACTGCAAAACCTCAACAACAAAAAGACAAGTAACCCAATTAAAAAATGGGCAAAGGATATGAACAGGCACTTCGCCAAAGAAGACATTCAAATGCTCACAATCATTAGCCATTAGAGAAATGCAAATCAAACCTGCAATGAGATACCATCTCACCCCAACAGGGCAAGCGTTAATCCATAAAACACAAAATAATAAATGTTGGAGAGGTTGTGGAGAGACTGCAACACTTATACACCACTGGTGGGAATGTAAAATGCTACAATCACTTTGGAAATTTATTTGGCACTTCCTTAAAAAGCTAGAAATAGAAATACCACATGACCCAGCAACCCCACTCCTTGGAATATACCCTAGAGACATAAGAGCCCTCACACAAATATATGCACACCCATGTTCACTGCAGCACTGTTTACAATAACAAAAAGATGGAAAAAACCAAGATGCCCATCACTGGAAGAACGGATAAACAAATTATGGTATATTCACACGATGGAATATTACACAACAATAAAGAACAAGGATGAATCTGTGAAACATCTCATAACATGGAAGAACCTGGAAAGCGTTATGCTGAGTGAAATTAGGCACAAAAGGACAAATATTGTATGAGACCACTAACTATAAAAACTCAAGAAAAGGTTTAAACACAGAAGAAAACATTCTTTGATGGTTATGACGGTGGGGAAGGAGAGAGGGGGTATCCGCTAATTAGACAGTAGACAAAAATTATTTTAGGTGAAGGGAAGGACAACATGCGATACCTGGTAAGTCAGCACAACTGGACTACTCCAAAAGCTAAGAAGTTTCCTGAATACAACCAAATACTTCAGGGCACAGAAAAGCAGGTGCAGGGGTCTGGGAACCATGGTTTCAGGGGACTTCTGGGTCAACTGGCATAACAAAGTATATTGGGAAAACGTTCTGTATCCCACTTTGGTAAGTGGCATCTGGGGTCTTAAAAGCTAGCAAGCAGCCATAAGATTCATTAATTGGTCTCAACCCACCTGGAGTAAAGGAGAATGAAGAACACCAAAGACATAAGAAAAATATGAGCCCAAGGGAAAGAAAGGGCCACATAAACCAGAGACTCCATCAGCCTGAGACCAGAAGAATTAGATGGTACCTGGCTACCACCAATGATTGCCCTGACAGGGAACACAACAGAGAATCCCTGATGGAGCAGGAGGAAAGTGGGATGCAGAACTCAAATTCTAGTACAAAGACCAGACTTAATGGTCTGATTGAGCCTGAAGGGACCCCAGAGGTCATGGCCCCCAGACTCTCTCTCTGTTAATCCAGAACTAAAACCATTCGTGAAGCCAACTCTTCAGAGAAAGATTAGACTGGATTATAAGACATAAAATGATTCTGGTGAGGAGTGTGCTTCTTAGCTCAAGTAGACATATGAGGCTATGTTCATATGGGCAGCTCCTGTCTGGGGGCGAAATGAGAAGGCAGAGCGGGAAAGGAGTTGGTTGAATGGACACAGAAAATACACGGTGGAGAGAAGTAGTGTGCTTTCACATTGTAGGTGTGTGTAAGTTTTTAAGAGAAACTGACTTGAATTGTAAACTCTCACTTCAACCAACCAACCAACCAACCAACCCCAGTGTGGTCGAGTTGATTCCGACTCATAGCGACCCTATAGGACAGGGTAGAACTTGCCCCATAGATTTTCCAAGGAGCGCTTGGTGGATTCGAACAGCCTATCCTTTGGTTAGCAGCCGTAGCACTTAACCACTATGCCACCAGGGTTTCCATCTCACTTAAAGCACGATAAACAATAAAATAAAAAATATGAAACAAGACCCATACCTCACACCATGTGCAAAAACTAACTCAAAATGGATCAAAGACCTAAACATAAAACAACAAAGATCACGGATGAAAAAATAGAGACAATGCTAAGAACCCTAATACATGGTATAAACAGAATATAAACCATAAATCAACAATGTACAAACACTAGAAGAGAAACTAGTAATTGGGAGCTCCTAAAAATCACACACAAGCTCATCAAAAGACTTCACCCAAAGAGTAAAAAGACAACCTACAGAATGGGAAAAAATTTTTGGCTACAACAAATCCGATCAGGGTCTAACCTCGAAAATCTACATGATGCTGCAAAACCTCAACAACAAAAAGGCAAATAACCCAATTAAAAAATCGGCAGAGGATGTAAACAGGCACTTCACCAAAGAAGACATTCAGGCAGCTAACAGATACATGAGGAAATGCTCATGATCATTAGCTATTAGAGAAATGCAAATCAAAATTACAATTAGGTACCATCCTACCCCAACAAGGCTGGCATTAATCCAAAAAACACAAAATAGCGAATGTTGCAGAGGTTATGGAGAGACTGAAACACTTATACACTGCTGGAAGGAATGTAAAATGGTACAACCACTTTGGAAATCAATTTGGCACTTCCTTAAAAAGCTAGAAACAGAACTACCATTCGATCCAGCAATCCCACTCCTTGGAATACATCCTAGAGAGATAAGAGCCCTCACACGAATAGATATATGCACACCCATGTTCACTGCAGCTCAAAATAGCAAAAAGATGGAAACAACCTAGGTGCCCACCAACTGATGAATGGATAAATAAATTATGGTATATTCACAAAATGGAATACTATGCAACAATAAAGAACAAGGATGAATCCGTAAAACATCTCATAACATGGATGAATCTGGAGGGCATTATACTGAGTGAAATTAGTCAATCACAAAAGGACAAATACTGTATGAAACCACTATTTTAAGAACTCAAGAAAAGGTTTAAACAGAGAAGAAAACATTCTTTGATGGTTACGAGAGTGGGGAGGGAGGGAGAGAAGTATTTACTAACTAGACAGTAGACAAGAATTATCTTGGGTGAAGGGAAGGACAAAACACAATACAGGGGAAGTCAGCACAACTGGACCAAACCAAAGGCTAAGAAGTTTCCTGAATACAAGCAAACACTTAGAGGGACAGAGTAGCAGGTTTGCGGGTCTGGGGACCATGGTTTCAGTGGACGTATCGGTCAACTGGCATAACAGTTTATTAAGAAAATGTTCTGCATCCCACTTTGTGAGTGGTGTCTGGGGTCTTAAATGCTAGCAAGTAGCCATATAAGACCCATCAATTGGTCTCAACCTACCGGAGGAAAGGCGAATGAAGAACACCAAAGACATAAGGAAAATATTTGCCCAAGAGACAGAAAGGGCCATATAAACAAGAGACTCCATCAGCCTGAGACCGGAAAAACTAGATGGTGCCTGGCTGCCACCAATGACTGCCCTGACAGGGAACACAACAGAGAGTCCCTGATAAAGCAAGAGAACAGTGGGTGCAGAACCTAAATTCTAGTAAAAAGACCAGACTTAATGGTCTGACTGAAACTGGAGGGAACCCGGACGACATGCCTCTCGGACTCTCTGTTAGTGCAAAATGAAAACCACTCCTGAAGCCAACTCTTCAGAGACTAGACTGAACTATAAGACATAAAATGATACTTGTGAGGAGTGTGCTTCTTAGCTCAAGGAGATACATGAGACTAAATGGGAAGTGCCTATCTGGAGGCGAGGTGGGAAGGCAGAAAGGGACAGGAACTGGTTGAATGGACATGTGAAATCCAGGGTGAAAAAAAACTACCAAATAAGTAAAAGACAAGCTACTGACTGGGAGAATATCTTTGGAAACCATATATCCAACAAGAATCTAATAACTAAAATATATATAAAACTTTGACAAATCAACAACAAAAAGACAACTCAATCATAAAATTGGCAAAGGACTTGAGTATACACTTCACCAAAGAGGACATTCAAATGGCCACCAGACACATAAAAAGATGCTTAGCATGATTAGCCATGAGAGAGATGCAAATCAAAACCACAATGAGATGCCATTTCACTCCCACTAGGATGGCTAAGATTAATAACACAGAAAATAAATGTTGGCAAGGATGGGGAAAAATTGGAACCCTTATCCATTGCTGGTGGGAATGCAAAATGGTACAGCCATTGTGGAAAACAGTGTGGTGATTCCTCAAAAAAAAACTGATAGAACTACCACATGACCCCGCAATTCCACTCCTAGGTATATACCCAAAAGATTCAAAAGCAGAGACCCAAAAAGAGACATGTATATCAATGTTCATTGCAGCACTATTCACAATAGCCAAAAGGTAGAAACAACCTAAATGCCCATCAACAGATGACTGGATAAATGAAATGTGGTACATATACACAATGGAATACTACTCAACTAGTAGGAAAAATGGAAGTCTTGGTACACGCTACAGTATAGATAAAGACTGAAGACCTTATGCTGAGCTAAACAAGCCAATCACAAAAGGAAAAATACTATATGACCTCACTTATATAAAAAGAAAAGGCGAATGTGTAGAGACACAAAGTTTATTAAGGGTTACTATGGGCAGGAAGGAAGAGGAAAAGGAGGGTTCACTGTAATGGAAAAATTGTATCTATCAAGGGTAGGGTTGCACAGTCAATTATTATTGCTGTCAATAAGTTCTACACCTCTAAATAGTAGAGCTAGGAAAAGTTGTGTGATAGGTATATCTACAGCAATGACAAAAAAAAAAGAGTAGCTGCTGAGGCTGCTTATGTACAACCAAATACCTCATGGGATTTGGTTTCTTGGTTTGGACGTTTAGGGTCATGGTTTCATGGGACATCCCAGTTAATTGGCCTAATAATATGTTTAGTCCTTCTGTTCTACCTCCTAGTTTGTTGTGTGGTGCCTGAGGACTTAAAAGCTTGCAAGTGGCCATCCAAGGCACAATAATTGGTCGCTATTCACCTTAAGCAACAGAGGAAGGGGAATCAGGAATAGGAGGAGGATGTCATGTGTGGCTAATTGCCTCCATGAACAACTGTCTCCTTTGCCATGAGACCAGAAGAACTGGATGGTGCCCAGCTACCATTACTGAACATTTTGATCAAAGAGTCCATAGAAGAATCCTGATCAAAAGCGAGAAAATACAGAACAGAATTTCAAATTCTCCTGGAGCTATGGAGGGTGGATGAACCCCTGAAACTATTACCGTGAGATAATCTTTAAAACTTAAAGCAAAAATATTCCCTGAGGTCTTCTTAAAACCAAACAATAGTTTAGCTTAACTAGTAAAGAATGTCTGCCCTGAGCATTGTGTTCTTTTAAGAACTATCTAGCTACATGAGATCAAACTGACAACAGCAACTCCAAAGATCAGATAGGAGCCTCAAGGAGAAGAGAGTTTATGTTAACGGAGGAGAAGCAACTTGGAAAAGGAGGGTGAGAATGGTTACATAGCTCGAAGAACATAATGAGTGTGACTAAATTGAACACGTAGAAACTGGTGTATGTTTCGCTGTTATATTCTCAAAAATGACAACAAAATAAATAAAATTATTTAAAAAGAAAGAATACTATGAACAATTGTATGCCAAGAAATTGGATAACTAAGACGAAACAAATTCCTGGAAAGACACCAAAACCAAACCCACTGCCATGGAGTTGATTCTGACTCAGAGCGACCCCACAGAGTTTCCAAGGCTGTAAAACTCTACAGAAGCAGACTGCCACCTCTTTCTCCCACGAAGCTGCTAGTGGTTTCAAACTGCCAATCTTTTGGCTAGCATTCAGTAGCCCTGGTAGCGCAGGGGTTAAGGACTTGGCTGCTAACCAAAAGGTAGGCAGTTCTCATTCACCAGCCGCTCCTTGGAAACCCTATGAGGCAGTTCTACCCTGTCCTATAGAGTCACCATGAGTCAGAATCCACTTGACGGCAATGGGTTTAGAAAGACAAAAACTATAGAAAATGACTGGAAAAAATACACTCTGCATAGGCCTATAACAAGTGAAGAGATTGAATTTGGATTAAAAAGCCACCCACAAAGAAAAGCCAAGGTCTAGATGGCTTCATTCGTGAATTCTACCAAATATTTAAAAAGTACCAATCACTCACAAACTTCCAATATATAGAAGTGTTGCGAATTGAATTGTGTCCCCCCAAAATAATATAAAGTCCTTACCCCTGTTATCAGCGAATGTGACCCTGTTAGAAAATACGGTTTTTCATTTGTTATGATAATGAGGTCATACTGGAGCAGGGCAGGTCAGAAACCTAATCCCTTTTGAATGATGTCTTATAAAAGAAAGTACAGTCACAGACACAGGAAGAAGAGGTCACCTGAGGAACCATCTGCAAGTCAAGGAAAACCAAGGAATGCGGAGGAATACTGGGGGCTACTAGATCGGTTGCTCTTATTTGGACTTCTAGCCTCCAAAACCCTACGACAATAAATTTCTGTTCTTTAAGTCATCTACTTTGTGGTATTTTCTTATGGCAGCCCTAGGAGACTAAGACAAAAGAACAATTCCAAAGTCATTTTATGAAGCCAGTTTTATTCTGACTGGAGTTCCTGAGTGGTGCAGGTTAAAGAGCTCAGCTGCTAACCAAAAAGTTCAGGGTTTGAGTTCACCCACAGGTGCCCTGAAAGAAAGTCCTAGTGATCTACTTCTAAAAAATCAGCCACTGAAAACCCTACGGGGCACAGTTCTTACTCTGACATACATGGGGTCACCATGAGTCGGAACTGACTCAATGGAAACTGGTTTGGTTATTACTCTGCTACCAAAACCAAATAAAAAGATCACGAGAAAATTACAGACTAATATCTCTTATGCATAAAGATGCAAAAATCCTCAACAAAATAGTACCAATACAAATCCTGCAAAAGGATTATACACTATGGGGATACTGCGTGGCTTAAAGTCAGAAAAGGTTTGCAACAGGGTTGTACTCTTTCACCATACTTATTCAATCTACATGCAGAGCAAATAATCCAAGAAACTGGACTATATGAAGAAGAACAAGGCATCAGAATTGGAGGAAGGCTCATTAACAACCTGCGTTACGCAGAAGACAGACACAACCTTGCCTGCTGAAGGCAAAGAGGACTTAAAGCACTTACTGATGAAGATCAAAGACCACAGCCTTCAGTATGGATTACACCTCAACATAAAGAAAACAAAAATCCTCACAACTGGACCAATGAGCAACATCATGATAAACGGAGAAAAGATTGAAGTTGTCAAGGATTTCATTTTACTTGGATCCACAGTCAACAGCCATGGAAGCAGCAGTCAAGAAATCAAAAGATGCACCGCATTGGGAAAATCTGCTGCAAAAGACCTCTTTAAAGTGTTGAAAAGCAAAGATGTCACCCTGAAGACTAAGGTGCGCCTGACCCAAGCCATAGTGTTTTCAATCATCTTGTACGCATGTGAAAGCTGGACGATGAATAAAGAGGACCGAAGAAGAACTGACACCTTAGAAATGTGGTGCTGGAGACGAATATTGAGTATACCATGGACTGCCAAAAGAACGAACAAATCTGTCTTGGAAGAAGTACAGCCAGAATGCTCTTTACAAGCAAGGATGTCAAGGCTAGGTCTCATATACTTTAGACATGTTGTCAGGAGGGACCAGCCCCTGGAGAAGGACATCATGCTTGGTAAAGTAGAGGGTCTGCAAAAAAAGAGGAAGACCCTAAATGAGATGGATTGACACAGTGGCTGCAACAATGGGCTCAAGCATAATAATCATTGTGAGGATGGCGCAGGACCTAGCAGTGTTTCCGTTCTGTTGTACACAGAGTTGCTATGAGTCAGAACCAACTCAATGGCACCTAACAACAACAAGCTAAGTGTGGCTACTGAGCACTTGAAAAGTGGTTAAACATGGAGGCACTGAATTTTTTATTTTAATTAATTAAATTTAAACTTAAGAACCACCAATGGCTAGTGGCTACTGTATTGAATAGCACAGATCTATACTCTTTTCTCTGTCTTTTCAATTGTTTCACTCTTCACTACTTATATCTTGTCTCAAGAAGGAATCCTAGACTAGAAACCTTAGGCTTCTTTTTGTCCCCACAATGCACCTTGCAGGGCAGAAACCTTAAAGACTGATGATTTGGCATCCGACTTACACAGCAAGCTTTTTTTTTTTTTTTTTCCTCTCTCTCTCCTTGAAAAGCAATAAATTAAATGCAGAACTATTTCCAAAATGATGTTCACAGACTAACCATAAAAATCAGCTCTTTCTCCATTGTGTGCTACCTTGTGTTTTCTAGTTTTCCTGAATGTTTGGACGTGAATCATAAACCTAATGTATTCTAAGTCCCTCCTACCGGCTGGCGATCCGTTTATTGCTACTAACGAGGGTACAGAGAAGCACAATCGGTGGTGAGCCTCTCGAGACTAACTGATCATCCTCACTACTCCCTCGGGATGAGTCCTGCGTTTCAAACTAATCTCCTAATTGTCTCCCCAACAAGATAGTTCCTGGGCAACCACTCTCTCCACTCCCACACCGCGCTTTTACCCTCCTGCAAGGGCACGACAAGCCCCACCTCCTCCCAAAAGCGCTTCTAACTACACACACTGGGAATATAGGTTCCTCGGAACACCTGGTGTTGTCCAAAAGGCCCCGGACCCACTCAAGGGGCGGAAACGCGTCTCTGCCGGAAGGGGAGCGCAGGAGGTGCGGCTACCCCCTAGAAGCCTTTAATTTTTTTTTAAGGCGCGCCTACTGTCTGTCAGGCACCTTGACAGGCAGAGAGAGAGCCAGACCGTCTCGTCTTGAGGCACACACCCAGCCCGCCTCCCGGGGGCGCAGAAAGCAGCAGTCCCGGCAGAGGGCAGGTGGGCGCTCGGGGCGACCTCCACCCCGGCCCCGACGGCGGCCCCGCACGTCTCCCGGCCCGCTCACCTCCGCGCAGGCCCTCTCGCCCTCCGGGTAGTGGCGCCACGGGGGCGAGACTCGGGCGGGGGGCGCCTGGAGCCAGGCCTTTGCCTCTTCGTCCTCGTCCTCCTCTCCGTCCGTGCTCTCCCCGCGCTGTAACTCGTAATTAAAATCGGGGTCCAACTCCAGCTCTTCCTCACCCTCTGGCTCTTCCTCACCCTCCACCTCCTCCACCATCACGACCTCGTCCTCCGGCTCCTCCTTCTCCTTCTCCTTCTCCTCCTCCTCCTCCTCCTCCTCCTCCTCCTCCTCCTCCTCCTCCTCCTCCTCCTCCAGCTCGCCCGGCCAAGGCAAGTCCTCGGGCTCCATATTGGTGTCTCGCTCCAGGCGGCTGAGGAGGAGGAGGAGAGGGGAGGGGCGAAGAAAAGGAGGGGAAGAGAGTCTACTGGCGGTTGCGGTCGCGCGCAGGCGCAATGACCGCCGCCGCCTCGCGCAGCGCGCCGCGCCGCCCGGACGGGGCGGGGCGGGGAGTGAGCGCGCGCGTTGCTAAGGACGCCCCGCGAAGAGGGCGGGAGGGTCCGAGGTAGGGGTTCGCGACCCGCGACGCCACCGCCTCGCCCCGTCACTAGCTGGGACCTCGTTCACAGTACTGTAAGCTCACAATAAACCCAGACCGGGCTCCTCCCGGGGTTAGGAGGGCACAGAAGAGGAGAATCTGCGCCTTGGCTGGGCTGGCCAAAACTGAGTTTTGCCCCTGCACCGAGGGGAGATCAGCTCCTAGGACGAACCCATTATAATCAAACTTGCAAATTATACATTTTTAAAGGTTTAGTGCCTACTATTTGACAGACCGTATGGTGGGCGCTTGAACTTAACAGTGGGTAAGTTCAGAGGGCTTAAGAACTGAGGGCTGGCATTGGAAAGATCCGAGTTTAAATCCTTTCATCGCCCCTTAGCGGTTTGACTGTGAACCTCTATAAAATGAGAATAGGCCTATCGCACAAGATTAAAAACAAAATCAGACTTGTTGCCATCGAGTCAATTCTGACTGATAGAGACCTTATAGAACAGAGTAGAACTGCCCCCACAAGGTTCCCAAGGTGCAGCTTGGTGGATTCAAGCTGCCTACCTTTTGGTTAGCAGCTGTAGCTCTTAACCACTGCACCACCAGGGCTCCATTGCATAGGATGGTTGTGATCATTAAAGGAGATAGTCAATGTGAATGATTTACTGGTAGCTATTAGTTGATTATTATACAGTAACTCATTAAATACTCATAGTTCTGTGAGACAAGTATTATTACAGTTTCGTGTTGGAAGAATATGAGACTCAGAAGAGTAATTTGCCCAAAGTCTCTTACGTACTAAGTGGCTGAATCAATATGCAATCCCAGGTTTTCTATAAGTCCACTAAAAATGCCCTCTCATGGGCCTACCAGCTGACAAAGAATAAGAGAGCAAATATTTATAATGATATACAATGTCATATGCATGGCCCTGGTGGCACAGTGGTTAAGAGATTGGCTGCTAACCAAAAGGTAAGCAGTTCGAATCCACCCGCTGCTCTTAGGAAACCATATGGGGCAGTTCTAATCTATCCTACTGGTCACTGTGGGATGGAATCAACTAGACAGCAATGGGTTTTTAATGGGTTATACAATATACTATACAAGTTGCCCTCGACTCATGGCGACCCTGTGTGTGTCACCGTAGAACTGTGTTCCATAGGGTTTTCATGGTTGTGACCTTTGGGAAGCAGATCACTAGACCTGTCTTCCAAGGTCCCTCTGGGTGGACTCAAACTATCAACCTTTTGGGTAGTAGCCCAGCACTTAACCACTTGCACCACCCAGGGACTCCTAAGGGAGAGAGGTAATCAGTGTGAAGGATTTACTGGTAAATTTAATGACGGAGGTAAATTAACAATGATATTGAACCAACTGTTGTTGTTAGATGCCATGGAGTAGGTTCCGATTCATAGCGACCCTATAGGACAGAGCAGAATTGCCCCATAGGGTTTCCAAGGAGTGGCTGGTGGATTTGAACTGCTGACCTTCAGGTTAGCAGCTGAGCTTTTAACCACTATACCACCAGGGCTCCTCAGTGGTGGAATAATTTTGGGGGTAGGTATCACCAAGGATGCAGTTTCTGGGTGGTGCAAACGGTTAACATGCTTGACTGCTAAATAAGAAATTGGAAATTCAAATCCACTCAGAGGTACCTCGGAAGAAAGACCTGAGGAGCTACTTCCAAAAAATCAGCCAGTGAAAACCCCATGGAACACCATTCTACTTTGACACACATGGGGTCATCATGAGTCAGAACCGACTCAAGGGCAGCTATTTATTTATTTGTTTGCCAAGGATTCATGTCCTACCTGCCAGTGATGCAATCCTGGCAACTGTAAAGTTGGACGTGGACTGAAGCCCCAAACCTCAGGGCTTCTTTGAACACCTCTGAAAGGAACTGAGTACACTCAGGTTATTGTTGTTTAAGCTAAAAGAAAAAGCCACCTTGCTCTTTAGAATAGACCCAGCTGGATTCTAGGGCATGTTTTCGTTGCTGGGGTTTATAATCTGGACTCCTGCCTTTGAGACGTATTACAAAGGTAAAGAATCATTTTCTTTCCGGTAATTACTTTTTTGCAGTTGGCCAGCGTATCCCTTCCAGAGTCCTAAATGTTACTGCACAGACATTGTCACATTATATGATTCAACATCCCATGCTATGACAGAGGGTGAAGAAAGGATTAACCCTAGTCCAATTACAGACTACATTCTCTGGATCGACATAATCTCAGCAATAGTGAAATCTAAATATCACTGATTAACGTCCTGGGGCCTGACTTTGTCTACCCTTGACCAAAAGAGAAGGACTGAGAAAATCAACCTCTGGCATCTAGGAACTGACCTGAGATTAATAACTAAGCCTCAGTGTTGTCAGGAATTAGCCTGACGTCCACAGTTGTGCATGGTGTTCTTCCAGCTAGACAAAAAACAGGACCACTTCCTAATCTTGACTAAGTACAGAAAAAGGCAAGGTTACCATGTAAACTGCAAACATATACCAAACATCCCCCTCTTCCAGCTAATTTGAGAAACTGCTGCTTTCTTTTTTTTTTTTTTTTTTTACCAGTTACAGACTTAGCTTCCCTCCGTCAAGATAACATTCATGAAGATATTAGATTCTAAAATTACTCCCTTTTCCTGACAGCATCCAAATTCAGAAAAAGGTCCTGCTTCCTTGAATTTCCTTGAATCTTCCTCAAAATCAGCTAACGCAAACCCAAATCCTGTAAGTCCTAACATCCTCTTACTGAGATATCCTATAATTTCCCATGGTGTGTGTTCTCCCTTGTTATAATGGATAATAAAACCAACTTCAACTATAGGTATGTCCCTGGTGTTCTTGGGCAGGAGAGTACTGACACATTAAACTAAAGGCAGTAACTCCTATGTAAGTTCCATGCCAATTTTAAGCTTACTGTGAGTGGGATGCATTCCAGTTACCAGAGTTCTGGTTTCTCCTCAGAAGCACAGTACCTACCCATCAAAGGTTTATTGAGAGTTTTCTAGGTACCCAACACTGTGCTAGGAAGTGGGAATGCAGCCTCCTGGCACCAACCTCTCTGTGCCCAAACAAGGGCACCTGTTGATGTTTCCTTCTAGCAGTTGCTGTAGGTGTTAAAGATGGTGCTACTGCAAGGAGACAGGACAGGTGCTGGGGGTTCTGTTTCTTTAAGAGCACAGAGCAGGCTGGCCACCCATTGCGTTGTTGTCAGGTGCTGTCGAGTTGGTTCTGACTCATAGCTACCCTGTGTACAACAGAAGAAAACACTGCCTGGCCCTGCACCATCCTCACAATCGTTATGCGTGAGCTCATTGTTGCAGCCACTGTGCCGATCCATCTCGTTGAGGGTCTTCCTCTTTTCTGCTGACCCTCTACCAAGCATGGTGTCCTTCTTCAGGAACTAGTCCCTCCTGATAACATGTCCAAAGTATGTGAGATAAAGTCTCGCCATCCTTGCTTCTAAGCAGCATTCTGGCAGAACTTCTTTCAAGATAGATTTGTTCGTTCTTCTAGCAGTTTATGGTATAGTCAATGTTCTTCACCAACACCGTAATTCAAAGGCATTAATTCTTCTTCAGTCTTATTCATTGTCCAGCTGTCGCATGCATATGAGGTGATTGAAAACACCATGGCTTAGGTAAGGTGCACATTAGTCCTTAAAGTGACATCTTTGCTTATTTTTTTTTTAACACTTTAAAGAGGTCTTTTGCAGCAGATTTGCCACCCGCTGTTGCGGGATTAAAACCCCATACCTTGTCATTCAGACTCTTCCTATTCCCTGTGTTCCCCATATTGTTACCATGCTTTATTCCTTAGCGAGAGTTCAGTTTTGGCTCTGACTTCTGAAACTGAGATTCAAACATGCCTATTTCTCTGAAAAGGATGAAACCAGCCAATGTGTACTCAATGAAGGAATAGAGAGCTTCAGTCACCAAAGGGGAGTAGTGACACCAAGTACAGTGTGTCGTCTTATCCCTCAACTCTGTCTTCCATCATAGCCACTGTGATGGTTAATTTTACGTGTCACTTTGGCTAGGCTATGGTACCCAGTTGTTTGGTCAAACACTAGTCTAGATGTTGCTGTGAAGGTATTCTGTAGATGTGATTAACTTTAAAGGGAGATCACCCTCAATTATGTGGGTGGGCCTCATCCAATCAGTTGAAAGCTTTAACAGCAAAAACTAAGGTATCCGGAAGAAGAAAGAATTCTACCTCAAGACTGTAACCAGGGCTCATTCCCATTCATTCCAGTTCAAACCCCTGCTGAGAATTTGCATGTCTAACAATTTCCCAGGTATGCTAATGCTACTGGTTAGGGAACAGTTCTGAGAACCACTAGTAGACCAGTGGTTCTCAAAATGTATTGTACGTAAGAATCACCTGGGGATCTTGTTAAAATGTAGATTCTGACTCAGTATGTATGGCATGAAATGCAAATTCTCAGCAGGGGTTGGAACCTGAATGAACCAATTGGAGGCACTGACCATAACACAGAAATCCTAAGTTCCCAACCTGCTGGCCCACCCTACAAATTTCAGGCTCAAGACTGCAACATCAACTCTTAACTGAGTTTGTTTCCAGCTTGCTGGCCTGCCCTATGAATTTCCATCTTGCCAGCCCCTGCAATCATATGAGTCAATTCCTACATATATATGTATATGTATGTATGCATATACATATATATATCTGGAGAACCCTGACTTATAATAGCCACTAGGACATATACTTGAGGTCTCATAGGGGAAAGACATGGTAAAGAGAACTTTTGAGGATATTCCTTGTCAGAAACACACGTACATAATTTTACTACTCATAACACATTGTAGTGACTCCAATTCTGACTCAAGGAGTGCTATGCAAATGTTGTTTAAAAATAGCTACATAAATAGATAATATGTTTACTTTGTAAACTGCCTAAGATTATGGCAAAGGGTACAAGCTAAAATGTGAAGCATAGATTAGGGACTGGGAATGTGCTCAAAGAAAAAAATACTGTTATCTGTATAGCCATCTGTCAAAGCAGGGGCCCAGAGAATGGGTCAAAACCCATGGGGAGGATGGGACCCACCCATACACCTTAGACAAAACACCCTACAGCTGGGACCAGTGGTTCAGGTTCCTAGCTGTCACTTCCTATAGCAGAACTGCACCCAGATGAGTATATAAAAACCTGGAGTCAGCCAACCCAAATGACCAGATTCCCACGTCCCCATGTCTAACATGCTTACAGGCCCAAGGGGCTGCTCAGACCGGACCTGCCAATTCGTGAGAGAGTCTTTTCTTCATCTAGGAGCCAAGAGGCAACAAAAGAGGCAGCAAGGGGATCATGCCGCCCCCCATATCCTTTGTTGTAGTTGTGTTATCTCTCTTCTCCTTCTCTTCCTTCTCCTCCTTCTCTTTCTAAAAGAAACAGCTAAAAAGGAAAACTTGCAGAAGAATGAAGATGAAAGTCCTGCAAAGAAAGGAAATAGGAGGGGCTCGCATTTCTGGATTGTGGCTGAAAATGAGGCTTAAAGGTATGGAACTGGTTTCCCTGGTAGACCATTCTCTACAGGGAAGCAAGAGTGACCAAGTTAAATCACTAGTCAGAGTGTTTCATGTCTCTTTTTAAAACCCTGCAAGGGCTTTCTGCCTCTCAGAATAAAATCCAAAGCCCTAACCATGGCCTACAAGAGCCTACATGATCTGGCTCCCAGATCCAAACTCCTGCCCTCCCCGCTTGCTTACCCCATTCCTACAACCTTACTGTCAGTCAGCATAGAAAGCAAACTCTCACCCCCAAGCCCTTGCACTTGCTGTTCCCACAGCCTGGAACATACTTCCCCAAAGTCTCTGCTCACTTCATCAGAGAGACCTTCTCTAATAACACACACACACACACACACACACACATGCCCTCACCATGCTTTATTAATACTCACCACCACCCAACATTTATTTGTTCATTGTCTGTCTCTGCCCACTCCCTTCTAGAAGGCAAGCTCCATGAAGGGATTTTACCTGTTTTGCATACTATTGTATGCCTAACACCTAAAACAGTGTCTGGCATATAAGGAAGTGCTTGGAAAACTTTTATTGAATGAAATGAATGGAAATTGAATTGGATTGGCTGGTCAAAAGATTCTGAGTAGAATTCAGAATAAATTTGGTTTCACTGGAGCTAATACAGATGTCTAGGTACTGAGGAACCTCTAATTTCCTCTCCCAGCTGGCTCCTGAGACATTAGGTGAGCAGAAAGTGAAGTACATCCCCAGATGCTCGAGTGGGTGGAGGAGAAGGTGATTATAAATTACAGTTGACTCCTGGAGGCAAACTTTCCCTTAGTTGAGTCATTTCCACTGATGGCTAAGTTAATCCATTAATAGGTTCATTTTTATAATCAGAAAAAGTTATGAAATATATTGCCTATGTAGAAAGAAATTTTGTTTTATATTTGTATGTGTATATACTGTATTTTTACACAAATAACAACATGCATGTTATATGTTTTTTGCCAACTATGCAACCCCTCCCCCCGCCACAATTTTTGGAAGCGAGCTATGCTGTGCGTTATATGTGTGGGTGCATTACTTGCGAAAAATACAGTATCTGATCCTGTAGGACAGAGTAGAACTGCCCCATAGGGTTTCCAACGAACACCTGGTGGATTCAAACTGTCCACCTTTTGGTTAGCACCTGAACTCTTAAACACTACGCCACCAGTTTCCCATTATAAACTTAGTATATAATAAATCAGTGAGGACAACATGGAATATGCAATAAGCTTCTATTCTGTGAGTAGAAATCATAGTTCTCTTCAGTGATGAGAAGGGATCCCATGTTCTCAACTCACTAATTCCCTTGAGGATTGCTTAATAGCTAGATGCTGTTGTTGGCACAGAATAGTGGTGGTAGCCAGATCAAATTTCGTGAGAGAAAGTCCATATTATTGATCTCATGTATCGTGTCAATTGCTGCCACCTGGTCCACTTTGTTCAGGTGTCCAACTAAGCATGCTTTGGAATATTTAAGAAGGGAAATGACAGACATCCATATGGTAGATCATTTATCCACCCAGTTATTAAGACCCTTTTCTTTAGTGAGGACTTGCTGGTGAGCATTTGCCGGGGCACAGATGGCCTTGCACCCTGAGCTCATTCAGAGAGACCCATCCACATATTTCTCCTTCAAACATCCTTGTCATTAATTCTCCAATCTTGTTTCTTCCAAGTGCATTAGCCACAGCCAAGAAATCAGTGTAGATGCTTACTTCATGCTATCTCTTCTTCCGGGAAAAGTAGACACTGACATTTCCCTTCTCTGTGGTCGGTCCTCTTTCTATTGGTGCCAGCATATCGTGTAGACTGTAGAGCCATCTATAAATTAGGCTTCAGTTTCCATCTTGAAGCTTATCCTGGGAAGCTCCCTATGAGGCCTTAGGCAAGGGCTAATGCAGGTACAGTAGTGTGGCACAAGGAGGCCCACAGGAAGTGGGAACAACCTGTACACATACCTGCATGTGACTCTGTGCCTTCAGGGCCTGCATGGGTATATATTCCTACTCTACCTGAAATGGGGTGCTGCTAGGCACCTCTGACTTTATGGCTCAGTGGTTCAAATAGTACCTATTTCATGAAGAGAACCTTGAGTCTCACGGTCACCTGGGCAAAGACCAGGTAGGTAGTCTCCCCTGCAGCTCAGTAGCAGGACAAGAGCTATTTCTCGAAAAAGAAAACAGTTATTTGCCGATCATTTAAGTGGGCACAGTTTTGCTCCAAAACTTTATCAAGTCTACACGATGATTCTTATATAATTCTTAAATTACAAATTCCATATCATATCCCAATCTAACACAGATACTTCAAATACCATTAGATCTTCTTGGGCATAAGAATCTAAAGACAGAGCTGTTTTCTTTGGAGAGCATTCTGCTCTGGATTTCATTCAAAGCTGGCAGTTTGCAAATCATTGGTGAATGTGATACAATATTCTGAATATGGTATATGTTACTTCACAAACCTGAACATGGACATCCAACAACGAATATCTTTCTCTGTGAACGGGACTGAAAAGCTCAATAATTTTTACATCGTCCTTTACATTGGAGAGACCACTGCAACACCTCCCAGAACTCTGGGCCTCCCTTCACCCCTGAAACATTACCGAGATAGCAAATTCCTATATTTCATCATTCTGCATCCCACTTTGAAATGTGGCGTCTGGGGTCTTAAATGCTAACAAGCGGCCATCTAAGATGCAGCAATTGGTCTCAACCCACCTGGAGCAAAGGAAAATGAAGAACACCAAGGCCACATGACAACTAAGAGCCCAAGAGACAGAAAGGGCCACATGAACCAGAGACCTACATCATCCTGAGACCAGAAGAACTAGTTGGTGCCGGCCATAATCGATGACTGCCCTGACAGGGAGCACAGCAGAGGACCCCTGAGGGAAAAGGAGATCAGTGGGATGCAGACCCCAAATTCTCATAAAAAGACCAGACTTAATGGTCTGACTGAGACTGGAGGAATCCCGGCGGCCATGCTCCCCAGACCTTCAGTTGACACAGGACAGGAGCCATCCCCGAAGACAACTCATCAGAAATGAAAGGGACTGGTCAGCGGGTGGGAGAGAGACGCTGATGAAGAGTGAGCTAATTATATCAGGTGGACACTTGAGAGTGTGTTGGCGACTCTTGTCTGGAGGGGGGATGGGAGGATAGAGAGAGAGGGAAGCCGGCAAAATTGTCAAGAAAGGAGAGACTGAAAGGGCTGACTCAAGAGGGGGAGAGCAAGTGGGAGTAGGGAGTGAGATGTATGTAAACTTATATGTGACAGACTGATTGGATTTGTAAACGTTCACTTGAAGCTTAATAAAAGTTATTAAAAAAAAAATTCCTATATTTCATATGTACCCAAGTTTCTTACCAAACATCTAGGATACCTGAAACTTCTGTTCTCCAGGAATTATGGGCATGATGTCCATCAATAGCATTGTAAACTACCATAATGTCCTTTGAGATGGTAAGATAGCCAAGGTCCCAGTGATAGTAATTGTGGCATAGAGCCATAAGGTGCCCCTAGGGAGGCCAATAAAAGTATACTGTTGTTCCTATGAGTTGTAAGCAAACTGCTTCTGATGTCTGCTTATCAGAATAATGAAAAAATGCATTTAAGGGATCAATAGGCCCATAGCAGGCCTGTATTAATTTGCTCCAATAAGATAACATCTAGAACAGTAAGAAGCAGCTATTAGAGTTACTACCTATTAATCCGTTGTCATTCTACAAAACCTGTCTATCTCTTCATGGTCCAAAAGGAAGAGGTTGATTTAAGCTTATCATTTTCTGGCTTTAAGATATTCAATGCCATAAAAATAAGGCATCCTACCTCATGTCCTAGAATTCCTCATTCCCTTTAAATTATTCTAGGCAACTGCTATCCAGCTCTCTAAAACTACGCTATTTCTCTCCTGGGTGCCATGGGCTATCAGTTTCCTCTCCCCAAATAAAAATTGGAGTCTCATTGCCTTTTACCTTATCTTGCCCTGGTGATCAATTCCAAATGCCCCATATTTCGTCAAGGCCCTTTAGTGTGGAATCTACTATCAAGTACCAAGTTTCTGTTCCAATTAGTGTTCTTCAGCTGTAAGCAATAGAAATAACTCTCGTCAACTTAATCTGAAAAGAAACTTACTGGAAAGACATTGTCTAGCTCACACACCATGTGAATCAGAAGTACTCAGTCAACCCACAGAAAGTGAAAGGTAATATATTGTTGTTGTTGTTTAAATAATATTTTATTATGTTTTCAGTGAAAGTTTACGCATAAAATTAGGTTCCCATTTGAACACAACAGAGAACCCCTGAGGGAGCAGTGGGGTGCAGACCCCAAATTCTCATAAGACCAGACTTAATGGTCTGACTGAGACTAGAGGGACTCCGGTGGTCATGGCCCCCAGCCAACTCTTCAGACATGGATTGGACTGGACAATGGGTTGGAGTAGGATGCTAAGGAGGAGTAAGCTTCTTGGATCAGGTAGGCACTTGAGACTATGTTGGCATCTCCTGCCTGGAGGGGAGATGAGAGGGTGGAGGGGGTTAGAAGCTGGTGAAATGGACAAGAAAAGGGAGAGTGGAGGGAAAGAGCGGGCTGTCTCATTAGGGGGAGAGTAATTGGGGGTGTGTAGCAGGGTGTATACAGGTTTTTATGTGAGAGACTGACCTGATTTGTAAACTTTCACTTAAAGCACAATAAAAATTATTAAAAAAAAAAATTAGGTTCCCATTTAACGATTTGTACACAATTTGTTCAGTGACATGGGTTACATTTTATAAAGTGTGTCAGCTTTCTCATTACTTCCATTTTCTTTGTTCCATTTCCAGGAATCTAGTTTCCCTG
This sequence comes from Elephas maximus indicus, assembly GCF_024166365.1. Classification (NCBI taxonomy): domain Eukaryota; kingdom Metazoa; phylum Chordata; class Mammalia; order Proboscidea; family Elephantidae; genus Elephas; species Elephas maximus. The sequence continues at coordinate 62,432,238 of NC_064835.1, forward strand.
CTCCCTTGCCTTCTCATCTTTGTTTTAGAGTAAGTATTCACTGTTTGGAAACCCTGGTGGCGTAGTGGTTAAGAGTTCAGCCACTAACCAAAAGGTCAGCAGTCTGAATCCACCAGGTGCTCCTTGGAAACTCTATGGGACAGTTCTAGCCTGTCCTATAGGGTTGCTATGAGTCAGAATCAACTCGACGGCGATGGGTTTTTTTTTTTTTAATTCACTGTTTAGTTTCATATAGACGATTTCTTAAAGAAGCACAGTACTCATGGGTGATAGTGTTTATTTTATAAGCCAATCTGTTATTTAGCTAAAAGATGATCACATGGAACAGTTTTGTTTCAAAGTTTAAAGGATATCTCAGGGAGATAGTCTCAGGGAGTCCTTCAGTCTTAACTGGTCCAGTAAGTCTGGAGTTTTTAAGAATTTGAGTTTTGTTCCAAACTTTGCTCCCATTCTATCAGGATCCATCTATTGTGTTCCTGGTCAGAACAGTTGGTAATGGTAGCCTGGCACCATCTAGTTCTTCTGGTCTTAGGAGAGATGAGGTAGTGGTTCGTGTAGACCATTAGTCCTATGGACTAGTTTCTTCTCTGAGTCTTTGGTTTCCTTCATTCTCTTTTACTCAGGATGCATGCAGACCAATAGTTGTATCTTAGACAGCCTCTCATAAGCTTTTAAGAACCCTTTTAAGAATGCTACTCACCAAACTAGGATATGGAACACCCTGCTATATTATGTACTATATTACATACTATATTATGCCAATTGACTGAGTTGTTCCACAAGACTATGGTCCTAAGCCTTCAGACCCTGTAAACCAATTCCATGAGGTTTTTAATAAGTATTCATATTTGTGCCCCATGTGCTTTATTGTATATATGAATATATATGGATGCATACACTTACACATATATATATATACCTGCATATAGACAGAGCTATATATGTCCACCTATATACACACATATACATACCTGTACGCTTGTATGCATACACACATATATGTGTATTCGCACTCCTACTATTTAGTTGTTGTTGCACAGCTGTACATGTCCTAGCATTTACCAAAAACATCCTTTTTTTCTTGAGTACCTCTTAGTGACATCAAGCTGTACACCCTTCACCCACCTTTGATGTCATATTTCCCAGCCCCTAAAATAACAAGTGTCTACTATCTAGAGAGTGATCTCCTTCCCTCCATCATTGTTGTTTTAAGCCATTAAATTTTTTCCTAAATTTTATTTATTTTGTTGTCATTGTTGAGAATATAATGGCAAAACATACACCAATTCAACAGTTTCCACATGTAAAATTTAGTGACATCTATTACATTCTTTGAGTTGTGCAACCATTCTCACCCTCCTTTTAAGAGTTGTTCCTCCCTCATTAACATAAACTCACTGCCCCCAAGGTTTCTATCTAATCTTTTTCTTATTCTGAACTTCACTAAAACTTGGTTCCCTTACAGGTTACTTCATCAACAGGTTGGAGTACAAGTTAGTCAGTAAATGTGGTATATGTTACTTTAAAAAAATCCAGAATTATTTGACATGTATTGTGCATTTTTCTTAAAAGTAGAGATGCAAGATATAGCGACTTGTTTTTCATTTTGAAGGTAACATCTCAACATCCCCTAGACCACTGGATTCCCAGACACTTCACTGAGATAATGCTTTGGAATCTCTGTGGAATTTCCCAACCACCCTCTGATATGCATGTATTTTATTGAATTAAGGATTTTTGTGTTATTTCCTGCTCTTTAGTCCTATCACAGTGAATGGCATCAATGCCTTGGATAAAAGTAATATCCAGTAGGATTGTGAGACATTCACATCCATGCAAACCAAATTATGACACAATGCTATAATACTGAAGTAGCACTGAGCCAAGAGAATAGTTATGCTACTGACCCTTTCAGGTGAAAGCAAATTGCTTTGGGTGTTCTCCGTTTATAAGGAGATAGAAAAAAGGGCAATTTCAAGATCAATGAATAGCAGCCTACCAGGTACCAGGGACTGGGTTTTTCATCAGTAAAGAGATCATATTTGAATCAGAAGCTGCAATTTATCACCTGATTAAGCTTATGATAATCAAATAAAATGCTCCAAGACACACACCAAACAGGTGAGTGAAATGGGATATGTTAAGAATTACCACTCATAAATCTTTCAAGGCTTTGATGGTGACTAATCACCAAGACTTCTCCAAGGGATGTGACGTTATCTTTAGTTTACAATTTTGGTTGACTTTGGAAGTTTCCAAGGACTTCCACTTGGCCCTTTCTGCAATAATAGACATGATTCCATGGTCAGAGGTCAATGTATGTTTCTACCAGAAGTTTCTACCAGTAGCTAAATATCTCTACTCCAATTATAAACTCAAAAACTAAGAAAATGATGTTGAATTGGCAAATGTTGTGTTATAGATATTTTTACAAAAAAAAAAAAAAAAAACCTAGGAAAATATATTCAGGGTGAATTTAAAGATCCATTGGGACACTGTGAGAAGAATTCTAGCCAAAACTCCATCACCTGGCTCTCAAAAACCCCCATCCTGACTGCTAGACCACAGTGGAATTCTAATTCCTTGGGGATTAACATTGACCCAGTAACTAATAATTCCTGAGAGGTCTGCATATTTCTCTCCCTGGGTACAGTTACCATGGTAAATAGTCACGGATCCTGTAAAAATGGCATGGAGGAGGGGTCTGACCTCCGCTTTCTTCACAAGTGGGAAAGAGAATCAAGATCAACCGCCCAAGGCTGATTCCTATGAGGCAGAGGTCAGACATGCCTCCTTTTTCTGCCGTCTTTACCAATTCTGACACTAACCATTCCTCCCCCAGCACTCTGTACTTCTGTTTGATAATTCACTGCAGTGGCCACACAGAACTCACAAAAAACACTCACGATTATGGGGTTTATTAGGGAAGTAACAGGTTATGATTCAGGCTCAGGAACACTCAGGAAACACACTTCAGTCAGAACAGCCTCTTCGCAGCCATGCAGGAGGCACACTTCTCTCTGGACCCTTGGCCTCTGCCCTGCCCAAAGGCAAGTGTTACAAAGCTCTTCTAGCTCTGCCAATAAGAGCACAGAGGCATCTCATTCCACCAGTAAGCCTTGGCCCAAAAGCATTCAGCTCTTGCTCCATAGGTCAGCAAACCTAGCTCCACCCAGTACCCAGAAGCACCCTACTCCTCCAGCAAGCCTCCTGCCCAAAGGCACTCAGCTTTGTCACTCTGTGGACCAGGAAGCCCACCATGCTGTCTCCTGCCACCATTTCTCTGCCACCGCATCTTGCCATCTTCAGTATTACAGCTTTCTCTCTGTCTCCTGGGTCTAGGAGAGTCTCAGTTCAGGGATCCCAGGTCCAAAGGACACACTCCACTCCTGGCTATAATTTCTTGGTGGTGGTGAGATCTTTCTGCTTTGGAATTGGCTCTCTTTTAAGCCTACCGGGATGGCAAAACTGACAAATTCCCTTGGTAGGCCACAGTTACCTTATTCTCACAGTTCCACCCAATCACTTGGGTGGGAATTACAAGACCATGGGGAGAAAGACCACACAAAAGTGATCCATCACGCTGCAGATCCCTTTGGGAAAGACTAGGAATAAGAGTTACTGCATGTATCTAAGTTATCACAGAGACTTTCCTCAGGGGTACATGATCTCTCCTTCATTAAACAGGTCCTAGGACAGGGTCCTCATTACCATCAAGAAGAGCCAGGAGTGAAGCACATCCTTTGAACTCAGGATCCCTGCACTGAGAACCCCCTACACCAAGGAGACAGGGAAAGTTGTAAAATCGGAGACCTGTAGCACTTAGGTGGCAGTGGCACACAGCGCCAGGAACCAGGAGACTTGCGTGAGATGGCATAGGGAGCTTCCTGGCCTATGGAGCAAGGCAGCTACAGTGGGCTTCCCGGTCTATGGACAAGAGGCTTCCTGGCTGAGTGGCATGCCCCTGTGCACTTATTGGTGGGGCTAAAGAGCTTTGTAACACCTGCCCAAGCTCAAGGGCTGAGGCCAAGGGGGAGGGCCCAGACAGGGAGCAAAGGTCTGGTAGTAGCAGCCAAGAAGAAATTGTCCTGATCAAAGAACTGTATCCTGAGTGGTTCCTGTTACTTCCAAGTTGATCCTGATCCTGAATTGTAATCTGTTACTTCCCTAATAAACTCCATTATCATGAGTATGGTCTCTGAGTTTGGCGTAGCCATTGCAATGGGTTATGGAACGCAGCAAAGAAGTAAGGGAGTACCGTGGGAGGGATGGCTGGTGACAGAATTAGTAAAAAATGGTTGGGGAGTGGAGCTATTTCTGAACTCCACCTCATAGGAATCTGCCTTGGGCTGATGTTGATCTTGATTTCCCTCCTTGTGAAGCAAACGAGGAGGTCATGCCAAGCCATTTTGACAGCCATGAATCCCAAAGTACAAGTTAGCGGGGACAAGTAAACAGCCATAGACCTGAATGGCATTGGCATGCAGAAAATAAAGAAAGAAACAACAGGGTGGTATCTGAGAGTCCTGAACACAGGAGAATACAAAAATAACTAGTGGGTATTTGCTGGAAAGGGCAGGCAGAGAGCCAATTTAAGAACAGCAGCTGAAACTAAGAAGGGTTTTGCTCTCTCAAAAAGCATGTGAATGCAAAGTACTTGCTGTAAGTAAGGGCTGGAGCATTCTGCCCCTTATGAACTCTAAAAACTGACTCCCTAAGCCTTCTTCTGTGGAGGGTCCCACAATGAAGAGAAACTTCTGGAAGTGAAATAAAAATTGGACCAGATAGGAACAACAGAGCTGAAGGAAATAGAAAGCCTAGACCACAAAAGGAGAAATCCTAAGAAACAAGCCACCATATTTTTGAACACTACAAAAAACCAACAGAAGAGGGAGCTCTGTGAAGTTAGAAAAGCTTTCCTGAACTCCACCTCATTTTTTTCAAGTACGGAAAAACTAAAAAAAAAAAAAAAAAAAACCCACGCCATTGTTGGGAGTCAATTCTGACAAATAGCAACCCTACAGGACAAAATAGAACTGCCCCATAGGGCTTCCAAGGCAGTAAATCTTTACAGAAGCAGACTGCCACATCTATCTCCCACGGAGAGGCTGGTAGGTTCAAACCACTGACCTTTTGGTTAACAGCCAAGCACTTAACTACTGTGCCACCAGGGCTCCTTTCCAGGAAAACTAATTTCACACAAAATAAGTAACAGAAAAATACCAAGGCCAAATTCCATCAAAAAATTATTACAGAGAAGATGGCAGCTTAGTCAGATGCACCATATCATCTCTCTTCAGCAAAGACCCAAGAAGCAAGTGAAACAGATGTAGATAACAACCCTGGAACCCTGACTATCAAAAAGGAAGGAAAAAGAATTGAATCAAACACCAACTGGAAGAAAAAATTGAACAAACTCAGTGAAAGAGGAGTGACAAGGAGTGAAGGCGCTCTGCCAGCCATCCTGGCTCAATGTAGCCATCTTGAAATAAAGCCAGTAGCAACCCTGGGTGAGGAGCACAGGAAGGCAACTTCACAGCATTCCCAAAGGAGACAGAGAAAATGTATAAACACGCCCAGAGAGGAGCAAGGTGAGCAGATCATGATCTGGATCTAAGGAAGTAAAACACAGAAAGTAGGGCAAGAATTCCAGGAATGCTGCTGTCCACAGAGCAGGAAGAGACCCAGGATCCAGAGTCAGACATACATGTGAGCGGTGGCCCCTGATTTCCACAATGGGTGTTGCACACAAGGCAGCGGATCGGTGGAGTATAAGCAGGAGGCCCACCCCCACCCGACCAGACTCCTGGTGGCCCACCATTCCTCGCACTTGGTCAGGGCAGGACCCAACTGCTGGCTGCAGAGGACATGAAGTGATCGGGCACCCACATCTGCTAGGTGAACGGGCACACACCCCCTTTCCCCCAACCTTCTGATTGGAGGCAGCAGAGGGACCCATATCCCAGCTACCCTGCCCAAACTGAGACCATAACGCAAGCCTCTCCTCCCCCCTCACCCAGCCCCATCTGTCAACCCTCCACCCACCAGAAAAGCAGCAATAAGTGCGCTCCTGTGTGCTCCCCTGCCCTACACTCACCACCCCCCTCAGTGAAAAAAAGTGACCATGTGACTACGCACATGCCGGCCCACCACTCACTCCCCACCCCCCAACCTGGGAGCAGCAGTGACCACATGCCCCTATGCTCACCCATCCCTCTCTCTCGACCCAGCAAGCAGTGACAACCCTGACCCTGCTTGCCCACCACACCCACCACACCTGCTGCCCCATCCACCTGGCAACTTCCACCACCAGCCCCTGCACCACTGTATCAACAACAGACACCAGCCAACACCAACCAAGCCCGCTCTCAGCTGCCCCGCATGACCAATGAATAGAGACCCATGCTTACACTCCCAGCTGCTGCCCAACCCATCCAGAAACGGGTGGAAAGTACTCCAGTGCTGCCAGATTAGTGACCAGAGTAACATACTTGATTCATCCACCTGGATATATCGAAACAAAACAGGATGAAGCAAACATACAATCAAACAAATATAATAACACCTTAATGCCTCAGAGACAACAGACAATATCAAGTCACATAAAGAAGCAGGACAAGATGACACAAGGAAGTGACCAAAATAAAGGACCAGAAAAACTTACTGAGGAAGAACTGGTAATAGAACTACCTGATAAGGAATTCAAAAGACTTACAGGACTCGCCAAAAGATCATGAGAGATCAAGGAAAACACAGATAAAACTCCAGAAAATTTCAGGAAAACAACATAAGAACAAAATGACAAAATAAGTACACAATTAGAACACATACAAAACCAGCAACTAGAAATCCAGAAAATTAACAATAAAATTTCAGAAATAGATAACTCAGTGGAAGGATAGTGGAATAAAATTGAATCAATGGAAGATAGAATCAGTGGAATAGAGTACAAATCCCTTGATACTAATTTGTTTGAGGAACATTCAGAAAAAAGAATGAATAAAATTGAAGAAAGCCTAAGAGTTATGTGGAACACTGGGGCAGTTCTACTCTGTCCTATAGGGTCACTATAAGTTGGAATCGACTCAGTGACAATGGGTTTGGATTGTTTTTGTTTTTGACTTGTTTTTTGGTATCAAGAGGAATAATTTACATGTGGTAGGAATTGCAAAAGGGGGGAAACAAAAAAAAAAGCACAGAGAAAATTTTTGAAGATTTGCTGGCAGAAAACTTCCCCAATATTATGAAAGATGAGAAGATATCCATCCAAGAAGCTCAACAAACTCCATACACAAAGGACCCCAAAAGAAAGTCGCCAAGACATCATAACCAAACTTTTCAGAACCAAAGACCAAAATGGAATCATGAAAGCAGCTCAGGAAAAATGAACTGTCACCTACAAAGGGAAACCAATGAAACTAAGCTCTAATTTCTTGGCAGAAACCATGTTGGCAAAAAGGCAATGGAATGATATATACAACACTGAAAGATAAGAATTGCCAAGCAAGAATTATATATCCAGCAAAATTTTCTCAAGAACGATGGCAAAATTAAGACATTTCCAGATAAAAAAGAAATCAAGGGAATTTGTTAAAACCAGATCAACTTTATGAGAAATATTAAAGCAAGTCTTTCGAACAGGGAAACAACAACATCAGATAACATCCTGAGATTAAGACACATGACAACTTCACCCAGTTACCAACCAAGACAAAGAATTCTCAAAAGAAAATAAAGCAACAAGACTGAAAACAGGAAACCAGAGGTGCCAATCTGTAAACGACAGCAACTTCAAAATATAAAAGGGGACTAAATGGTGTAGCTACAGGACTTCCATATGGAGAGGGAGTCGAGGGGATATCAAGATGTAACAGACTGTTTTATACTTAGGAAGATAAAGGTAAATTTCAGGATAACCACAAAGAAAATTAATAAACTTACCAAAATAAAAAGAAAACCATAAAGACTCAGTAAACACAAAATCAATACAATGAAGGAAATGAAAAGAAAATCCACAAATAAAAAGAACTCAGTACAGAAAAGTAAGCAGAACAAAAAAAAATCAACACCACAAGAGAACACCAACAACAAAATGACAGCACTAAATTCATACCTATGAATAATCACACTGAATATAAACAGGTTAAATGTACCAGTCAAGAGACAGAGAGTAGGAGGCGGAGCCAAGATGGTGGAATAGACAGCCGCTTCTGTCGAGCCCTCTTTACAACAGACCCGAAAAAACAAGTGAAACGAGTATATTTGTGACAAGCTGGGAGCCCTGAGCATCAAACGTAAGCTTAGACAACAAACAGAGGGGCAGGGGGAGGAAGAGGTTGTTCAGAAGTGGAGAGGAGTTACCGGACCTGAATCACGGGGAGCCCTCAGGCACCATTACCAGAGCAGCGGCGGAGGGCTGGGATTAGCCTTCGGCCACAGTTTCCTCAGGGAGAAGCAGCCAGCCACACAGCCCACTCACACCTCCGGAACCTGAGGAGAGCGGCGTGTTCTCAGCAAAAGCTAAGTACTTGCGTATATTTTACCACGCCCCCCACCCCCACCCGCAAGCCGACTTCAGCTGCTGAATCCCAGGGCTTGAGATAGACACTGATGAGCACCTAGAGCCATCCTCCCAGCCTTGGGGAAGGAAAAAAATTGCAACTGGGGGGAAAAGATAATTTGCTAGCTCCATTAACTGGGGGAGCTCAGGACAGAAGCGGCTCCTGTCCAGGCATAAACCGTCGATGGACCTTGAGCACCTTTCCCTTCTGCATGGACCTGTGTGGGCCTATTTCAGGAGAATAGGCCCTTGTTGGCAAACTCCAACCATTTCAGCTGTGCGGTGGAGAGGTGGGTGTTTGAGGTTTGACATTGCTTTGCCTATTAAACAAGGTCCTCACCTACCCACATCAGGGACCTAAGGACTGGTAGCTCCACTCAGGTCACCCAGCCACCCGCGACAGGGGTCGAAAGATAACTGGTACCTCCCGGTCCTAAAAACCAAAAACTTTGGATGCCCATGGTCCCTCTGCAGAACCCACCCACCAGCACGCTCTAGGGAACAGAGACACGCTTTCCTCAGAGACACCTGGGGGTCAGTTCTCAGCCCCCTGCCTTGTTCAGAGCATGACCCCCTGCTGCAATCAGATACGGGTATATATGCCAATCACACCTGCCCCTCTAAGACTGCAACACAGAGCCTGTACCACACACTTGATATCAGCTACCTGGAAACATGAGCTGAATTCATACAAGAAAACTGAATGGACTCCTAGACTGATATACCTGATAACAGCTCTAGCCAGCTGGGGACAGGACACCAGAGCTCCAAAGGTGAAAATAATCAAGCTAGCTCACTCAAGCAACCCATAGCGGTATACCAAAACAAAACAAAGCAAGCAGCTACGACACAGTAAGCCAGCATAAACTAATACAGTAACTTATAAATGGCTCGGAGACAACAGTCGATATCAAGTCACATAAAGAAATACGCCATGATCACCTCAACAGGCTCTCAAAACAAAGAATCCAGGGATCTCCTAGATGAAAATGCGTTCCTGGAACTACCAGATGCAGAATACTAAAGTTTAATATACAGAACCCTTCAAGACATCAGGAAGGAAATAAGGCAATATGCAGAACAAGCCAAGGAACACACAGATAAAGCAACTGAAGAAATTAGAAAGATTATTCAGGAACATAATGAAAAGTTTAATAAGCTGAAAAAATCCAGATAGACAGCAATCAGAAATTCAGAAGATTAACAATAAAATTACAGAATTAGATAACTCGATGGAAAAGTCAGAGGAGCAGAATTGAGCAAGTAGAAGCTAGAATTTCTGAACTCGAAGATAAATCACTTGGCACTAATATGTTTGAAGAAAAATCAGATAAAAGAATTTAAAAAAATGAAGAAACCTTAAGAATCATGTGGAACTCTATCAAGAGAAATAACCTACGAGTGATTGGAGTTCCAGAACAGGGAGGGATAAGAGAAAATTGTTGAAGATTTGTTGGCAGAAAACTTCCCTGATACTGTGAAAGATGAGAAGATATCTATCCAAGACGCCCATCGAACTCCACGTAAGGTAGATCGTAAAGTCACCAAGACATATTATAATCAAGCTTGCCAAAACCAAAGATAAAGGGACAATTATAAGCGCAGCAAGGGATAAAAGAAAAGTCGCCTACAAAGGAGAGCCATTAAGAATAAGCTCGGACTACTTGGCAGAAACCGTGCAGGCAAGAAGGCAATGGGATGACATATTTAAAAAATTGAAGGAAAAAAATTGCCTGCCAATAATCATATATCCATCAAAACTGTCTCTTAAATATGAAGGTGAAATTAAGACATTTCCAGATAAACACAAGTTGAGGGAATTCGTAAAAACCAAACCAAAGCTACAAGAAATACTAGAGGGAGTTCTTTGGTTAGAAAATCAATAATATCAGGTATCAACCCGACTAGAACACTGGACAGAGCAACCAGAAGTTAACCCAGACAGGGAAATCCAAAAAAACAAAGCAAGATTTAACAAAAAAACAAAACAAAAAAAAAAGACACCTTGAAACAGGGTAATAGCGATGTTATTATATAAAAGAAGACAACATTAAAATAATAAAGAGGGACTAAGAAATGTAATCATACACCTTCCATATGGAAAGGAAGATACAGCGATACAAAGAAATAAAAGCTAGTTTTAAATTTAGAAAAATAGGGGCAGATAATAAGGTAAGCACAAAGGAGACAAACTATCCTACTCATCAAAATAAAATACAAGGGAAAAATACAGACTCAGCAGAAACAAAATCAACAACAACAAATATGTGGAAAGGACAATATATAAAGAAAATCTACTCAGTACATAAGATCAAGTGGGAAAAAGAAACTGTCGACACATAAAAAAAGACATCAAAATGATAGCACTAAATTCATACCTATCCATAATTACCCTGAATGTAAATGGACTAAATGCACCAATAAAGAGACAGAGAGTGGCAGAATGGATTAAAAAACAAGATCCGTCTATATGCTGCCTACAAGAGACACATCTTAGACTTAGAGACACAAACAAACTAAAACTCAAAGGATGGAAAAAAATATATCAAGCAAACAACAATCAAAAAAGACCAGGAGTGGCAATATTAATTTCTGACAAAATAGACTTTAAAGTTAAATCCATCAGAAAGGTTAAGGAAGGACACTATATAATGATTAAAGGGACAATACACCAAGAAGATATAACCATTTTAAATATTTATGCACCCAATGACAGGGCTGCAGGATACATAAACTCTATCATCATTGAAAAGTGAGATAGACAGCTCCACAATAATAGTAGGAGACTTCAACACATCACTTCTGGTGAAGGACAGGACATCCAGAAAGAAGCTCAATAGAGACACGGAAGATCCAAACACCACAATCAACCAACTTGACCTCGTAGACATATACAGAACACTCCACCCAACAGCAAACAACTGTACTTTCTTTTCTAGTGCACATGGAACATTCTCTAGAATAGACCACATATTAGGTCATAAAGCAAGCCTTAGCAGAATCTAAAACATTAAATATTACAAAGAATCTTCTCTGACCATAAGGCCATAAAAGTGGAAATCAATAACAGAAAAAGCAGGGAAAAGAAATCAAACATTTGGAAACTGAACAATACCTTGCTCAAAAAACACTGGATTGTAGAAGACATTAAGGATGGAAGAAAGAAATTCATAGAATCCAATGAGAATGAAAACACTTCCTATCAAAACCTTTGAGACACAGCAAAAGCGGTGCTCAGAGGCCAATTTATATCAATAAATGCACTCATCCAAAAAGAAGAAAGGGCCAAAATCAAAGAACTATCCCTACAACTAGAACAAATAGAAAGAGAGCAACAAAAGAAATCCACAGGCACCAGAAGAAAACACATAATAAAAATTAGAGCTGAACTAAATGAAATAGAAAACAGAAAAACAATTGAAAGAATTAACAAGACCAAAAGCTGCCTTTTTGAAAAACTCAACAAAATTGATAAACCACTGGCCAAACTGACAAAAGAAAAACAGGAGAGGAATCAAATAACCCAAATAAGAAACGAAATGGGCGATATCACGATAGACCCAACAGAAATTAAAAGAATCATATCAGATTACTATGAAAAACTATACTCAAACAAATTTGAAAACCTAGAAGAAATGCATGAATTCCTAGAAACATACTACCTAAACTAACACAAACAGAGATAGAACAACTAAATAGACCCGTAACAAAAGAAGAGATTGAAAAGGTAATCAAAAAACTCCCAAGAAAAAAAAAAAAGCCCTGGTCCAGACGGCTTCACTGCAGAGTTCTACCAAACTTTCAGAGAAGAGTTAACACCACTATTACTAAAGGTATTTCAGAGCATAGAAAAGGATGGAATACTACCAAACTTATTCTATGAAGCCACTATATCCCTGATACCAAAACCAGGTAAAGATACCAAAAGAAAAGAAAATTATAGACCTATATCCCTCGTGAATGTAGACGCAAAAATCCTCAACAAAATTCTAGCCAATAGAATTCAACAACATATCAAAAAAATAATTCACCATGACCAAGTGGGATTCATACCAGGTATGCAGGGATGGTTCAACATTAGAAAAACAATGTAATTCACCACATAAATAAAACAAAAGACAAGAATCACATGATTTTATCAACTGATGCAGAAAAGGCATTCGACAAAGTTCAACACTCATTCATGATAAAAACTCTCAGCAAAATAGGAATAGAAAGAAAATTTCTCAACATAATAAAGGGCATTTATACAAAGCCAACAGCCAACATCACCCTAATTGGAGAGAGCCTGAAAACATTCCCGCTGAGATCTGGAACCAGACAAGGATGTGCTTTATCACCACTCTTATTCAACATTGTGCTGGAAGTCCTAGCCAGAGCAATTAGGCTAGATAAAGAAATAAAGGGCATCCAGATTGGCAAGGAAGAAGTAAAAGTATCTCTATTTGCAGATGACATGATCTTATACACAGAAATCCCTAAGGAATCCTCCAGAAAACTACGGAAACTAAGAGTTCAGCAGAGTATCCGGATAGAAGATAAATATACAAAAATCAGTTTGATTCCTGTACACCAACAAAAAGAACACTGAAGAGGAAATCACCAAATCAATGCCATTTACACTAGCCCCCAAGAAGATAAAATACACAGGAATAAATCTTACCAGAGATGTAAAAGACTTATACAAAGAAAACTACAGTACGATTCTGCAAGAAACCAAAAGATACTTACGTAAGTGGAAGAACATACCTTGCTCGTGGATAGGAAGACTTAACATTATAAAAATGCCTATTCTACCAAAAGCAATCTATACATTTAATGCAATTCCAATCCAAATCCCAAGGACATTCTTTAATGATGGTGAAACAAATCACCAATTTCATATGGAAGGGAAAGAGGCCCCAGATAAATAAGGCATTACTAAAAAAGAAGAACAAAGTGGGAGGCCTTACTTTACCTGATTTTAGAACCTATTATACTGCCACAGTACTCAAAACAGCCTGGTACTGGTACAATAACAGATACATGGACCAGTGGAACAGAATTGAGAACCCAGACATAAATCCGTCCGCATATGATCAGTTGATATTTGACAAAGGCCCCAAAACAGTTAAATGGGGAAAAGACAGTCTTTTTAACAAATGGTGCTGGCATAACTGGATATCCATCTGCAAAAAAATGGAACAAGACCCATACCTCACTCCATGCACAAAAACTAACTCAAAATGGATCAAAGACCTAAATATAAAATCTAAAACGATAAAGATCATGGAAGAAAAAAATAGGGACAACGTTAGGAGCCCTAATACATGTATAAACAGTATACAAAACATTGTAAAGAATGTAGAAGAAAAACTAGATAACTGGGAGCTCCAAAAAATCAAACACCTATGCTCATCCAAAGACTTCACCAAAAGAGTAAAAAGACTACCTACAGACTGGGAAAAAAGTTTTTAGCTATGACATTTCTGATCAGTGCCTGATCTCTAAAATCTACATGATACTGCAAAAAGACAAATAACCCAATTAAAAACTGGGCAAAAGATATGAATAGACACTGCACTAAAGAAGACATTCAGGTAGCTAACAGATATATGAGGAAATGCTCACGATCATTAGCCATTAGAGAAATGCAGATCAAAACTACAATGAGATTTCATCTCACTCCAACAAGGCTGGCATTAATCCAAAAAACACAAAATAATAAACGCTGGAGAGGCTGTGGAGAGATTGGAACACTTATACAGTGCTGGTGGGAACGTAAAATGGTACAACCACTTTGGAAATCAATTTGGCACTTCCTTAAAAAGCTAGAAATAGAACTACCATACGATCCAGCAATCCCAGTCCTTGGAATATATCCCAGAGAAATAAGAGCCTTTACATGAACAGATATATGCACACCTATGTTTATTGCAGCACTGTTTACAATAGCAAAAAGATGGAAGCGACCAAGGTGCCCATCAATGGATGAATGGATAAATAAATTATGGTATATTCACACAATAGAATACTATGCATCGATAAAGAACAGTGAGGAATCTGGGAAACATTTCATAACATGGAGGAACCTGGAAGGCATTATGCTGAGTGAAATTAGTCAGTTGCACAAGGACAAATATTGTATAAGACCACTATTATAAGAACTTGAGAAATAGTTTAAACTGAGAAAAAAACATTCTTTCGTGGTTACGAGAGGTGGTAGGGAGAGAGGGTGGGAGAAGGGCATTCGCTAATTAGATAGTAGATAAGAACTACTTTAGGTGAAGGGAAAGACACCACATAATACAGGGGAGGTCAGCACAATTGGACTAAACCAAAAGCAAAGAAGTTTCCTGAATAAACTGAGTGCTTCGAAGGCCAGTGTAGCAGGGGCAGGGTTCTGGGGACCATGGTTTCAGGGGACATCTAAGTCAATTGGCATAATAAAATCTATTAACAAAACATTCTGCATCCCACTTTGAAGAGTGGCGTC